>NW_017731393.1:2023232-2085460 GCF_001890085.2 Hipposideros armiger
AGCGGCTGCTCAGCTCGGGCTGACTCGAACCGCTGTTGCTCAGAGCTCAAACTCTTGAGCGAGCTCTTAACCAACTGAGCCACTCAGCCGGCCATGCTGCTTTTGAAAAACAGCAGTTAATGGAGAAGCCTCGGAGTGGACATAAGGCCTGGGATCCCCAGACCCTCCAAGAGATTGGGCGGGCCCGGCCTCCAGATGCCCCCCACTCATCCACACAAAATCCGCTGGCCTCTGGTGAGGACCCCAACCCTGGAACCCACACACAGAGCACCCCCCTCCCAGTTCCTCTCTTGCTTGGAATCAGTGACCCTCACTGTGTGACATGCTGGCAGGTCTGCAGGTGACAGGACAATGGTCCACCCCAGGGAGTGCTGGGCCCTGGGGCGCGACAGCTCCACCACCAGTGGGCCCTGAGACCTGGGGGGCCTGAGGAATGATGTTTCAAATTAGGGATGGGCCACCCTTTCAGCAATGGGCTGGATAGTAAATATTCTAAGCTTTGCTGGCCACATGGTCTTGTCACAGCTACCCAACTCTGCCATTTTGGCATGACAGTGGCCATAGATGTAGCGACCAGATAGATGGGTGGGCTGTGTTTGATAAAATCGTTTACGGACACTGAAGTTTGAATTCCACATAATTTTCACTAACCACAAAATAGTGTTCTTCTTTCAATTTTTTTCCCATTTAAAAACGTGAAAACCATTCTTAGCCTCAGCTGGGCAGGGGCATTTGGGCAGCTTACTGACCAGCTTTAATAGACAGCCAGAGTCTTTCTCATGGGCCTTATCAGAGCCTTTAATACTGTGAGAAGCTCCAGGTAAGTGCAAGTCGCGGCATTTCCCACACAAGGTGGTTATGGAATCTGCTTCCCCCCTAATTCCCATCGTTCTCTGGACACCAGCGGTTTGAGAGAAAGGTCCCGTAGAGTTGTGATAGGGTTCAGGCACAAGGACAGGGAAAGGCTTGGGGGGTGAGCGCCTCTCATGTGGGATCCCCCAACCTCCCAGAAGCCCACCCATAGGCCTGCACAGTCCCCCCATCCCCGCCCCCTAGCGGAGCAGCCCTCACCATGTTGGCGATGCTGTGACCTTCTCGCACCAGGACGGACACCATCTGCAGGAAGAAATGGCATCAGCGGCAGACCCCACTGGGCCCCCACCCCCGGGACCACGCGGGTCCGAGGGGCCGATTGCCCCCAATCCCAGTGGGGGCCCCAGGAACCTTGTCCGCAGGGAACTCCACAGCGGCTCCCGCGCACGGGGTCCGGTTCTGGCTCCAATTGGCCGCAGTGTCGAAGTCGGTGTTGGGGACCCAGATTTTGTAGGCGGCCCGGGTCAGCACTAGGGAGGGAGCCACTGAGTGTCCCCTGTGCCCGCGGCATCCGGATTCCATCCAAGAAGTCCCATCCCCCAGGGAGGACGATCTCGCCCAGAGAGGAGCAGCGGGCGCGGGTCACACAGCCAGGCGCAGATGGGGTCCCTGAGGCGGCCCAGACCAGGCCCTCGCCTCCCCGCTTCAGGTCAGACCCCGCGGGAGCCCCGCCCCGGCTCCGACGAACTCCTACGGGATCTGCAGAGCCCACTCAAACGTGTCCCCTCCAGGGCGTCGGGAAAGATCGCCTCTTGGCCCCGCCCCCAGTTTTGCCCGGTGCTGGAGCAGAAGACCCGGCTGGGCAAAGATTGTGACAATCAAGGACGGAGGTGAATGGGACAGTGGAGCGTCCCTGCCAAGTACAAGGCGCTGCGGGCCTGCAGGGACAGGCCAGGAGTGCTCTGAACCGGAGCTGTGTCATGAGAGAGCCGCGAGGGACTTAGAGAGGGACAGGGACGGGGCTGCAGTTTTCAGAGCTCCCGCCGTTCGTTGGGGGGCGGGCACCGAAGCCACGCGCTGGCCTGGTGCTCTGAGGGACGGAGAAACCGAGGCACGCTGCAGAGCCTCGCAGACTCCCGCGCGCAGACGCTGCTTCCCGCGGTCTGGCCCCGGGCTTCTAGCCCCCCCGCGCCGCCGGCTGGGGCTGCGCCGGTGGGACCCGGGCTGCCCACTTCTCGGGGGATCTCAGCCTTCGGTCTGCCCCGCGGCGGTGCTGGCCCCATTTGCGTGTCCCGCTTACCGCAGAGTTGCAGCCACAGCAGGACCCGGCCCAGCGCTCCCATCTCGCCGCCCGCTCCGCAGCCACCAACCAGGACTTTGCCCCGCGGAGCCCACGTGACCGGGCGGGGTGGGGTGGGGGCCCCCAGGACAGTTACACATTTACCTCCAGAGCCGCCTGGGCAGAGTCTTCAGGCCCCTGCGAGGCGTCTGCCCGGCCTCGCTCCTCCTCCACTCAGCCCTCCAGGGCCTGAGGACCTTGGGTGCCCAGGAAGTGGGATGGTCAGGACCCACCTGCCCTGTGAAATGGGTGTGTTGGGGGGGCGAGTAAACAACCTTCGGGCTTCCCCTTCTCTGCTCTGGGGCCACGCAGCACCCAATCTGTCCACCTGGTGAGGCTGGGTGTCCACTCTTTCTTCAAGCAGGGCCCGCCTGTCTCCTGGCATGATTGGACTGGGACTCCAGAAGGGTGGATGGAGGTGGGTGCACAGATGGAGGACTGTGGGCGAAGGGGAACTTCTCGGCCTTGGGAACTCCCAGCGCCTTCCTCCCTCCAGGTCACGCTGCCGTCTCCTGCATCCCCACCCCTCACCTGCAAGCCTCATCAGCACCCTTCACTCGGAGTGCTCTCAGCTTCTCCCACACAGGGAGATTGGAGCGCGCTGCTTGGGTGCTCTCACCTCTGTGCCCTGGGTAGGGCAGTCAGTGGCTTCTCTGGGAAGGAGGAAACTCACCAGCTTTCCCCCGACGCCATACTTTGTCCTGGTGGGATGGGGCACCTGTTCTCAGAGGCTCAGAGGTGCCAGCCCCGCCCAGAGGGGTGGGTGGTGTTCGTCCTTGCCTGCCTATTGGGCTCACAAGAGGCTCCATCCTCTGCAGCCTGACCAGGAACAAAGGGGCTCTTTGGGGTGACATCTGTTTCGCCCCTTGTCTGGTTTCTCGCTGGAAAAGTGGCTCTGTTGATTGGGCCTCCACTCAGGAGAGACCGGCCCTGCTCCCCTCACCTCCCCCCACCACCCCACTTCTGGCTTTCAATGCAGAGAGCTTGGGGGCTCAGCGAACTTCACCCCTGGGCCCAGAGCACCACAGCCGAGCCTGAAAGGCCAGGCGGGCCTACCCTAGGCTGGGGCCTCTTTCTCTTGATACAGGAAGTGGACTGTTCTGAGAGCAGGGCCGAAGGGAGGCTCCAGAGGCTGGGGTGGAGGGGCTTGGGGAAACAGAACTCTGACCACTCTGGCCCCACCTGCGCAAGCCATTCTCAAAGACTGTGCTGTCTGGAGAGGGCAGTCAAGGAAGGCTGCCTGGAAGAGGCAGCATTAATAGCACAAGAAGGCTGATGTGACAGCTGTGGGCATAGTGTGGAGGGTGGAGTGAAGGTGACAGAACAGGAGCAGTAGGGGCTAGTCAGCTGTGGGGTATTGACGGTCATCGTCCTGTCCTGAAAGGGGCATCCTTGAGCAGAGGCTGGAGGTGGGTCCAGTTAGCAGCGGGCAGCCTAGACAGAAGCCCATGCAGGGCCCAGGTTGCCAAAGGGTCCCCAGAATGACTCAGGGGCAGAGACATGAGAAGACATGGCTGGGCCACGCTGCAGGTGCCGTTTTCACAGCGGGGGGCCTCACCTGCAGCTCAGGTGCCCTGGACACCCAGGTACAAGGTGGGCACACGCTTCCGGTTGGCCAGGACCTCTCTGGGCATTGGGAGAAATGCAAGTCCCAGAGTTTCTTCCAGTGATCAGGAGACTGCACAGAGCAGCCGCTTCAGGTGGAGCTGGACCCAGGGGCTCGGGCTGGGTGGGCTCGTGACCTCTGTCTCGCGCTGTCTGGGCTCGACTGCTCCCGCTTGTGTTGGTTTTCCTGTGTGCTCAGCCTTCTCCACATGGCAGGGAAGGTGGCTAGGCCATCGTGCAGGGGCTCAGTGGTCTCATCTTGGTCTGTTTCCATGTCCGCACCAATCACAGGGCCCAGGGTGAGGTCACCAAGACGGACAGCCCTGCTGCCCTGGGGGTGGGGGTGGGGGTGGGCAGACCTGCCCTCAGCCAGTCCCCAGTCAGACTCCCAGGGCCATGGGCATCACGCACCCCCCGCCCCCCGCACCGTCCCTGTTCTTCTCAACTCTGTGGACAGGTGCATTCCCCTCCCCCCTGCTTCTCCCCACCTTTGTCCGTGACTTGCTGTGTGACCTTGGGTGGGTCCCCGCACTTCTCTGGGCCTTAGTGTTTCTCTGGAGGGACTGAGGCTCCAGCCTGCATGGTTCTATTCCTGGACACCGGAAAAGGAGGGGTAGGGGCAGTGGGAGATGACAGGGGGCCCCTCTTGGCAGGGCTTCCCTTTACTCGGGTCTCTGCACAAAGGTGGCTCCTCAGAGAGGCCATCTTGGTCCCTGTCCCCTGTAGGCATCACATGTACTGCCTGGGGCTCAGGAGACAGCTGACACTCCCCAAAGGCAGGCTGGCTACTCCCAGGCCCTGTGGCCTCGGCACAGACCCCTGCCAGCCCAGGGGCAAGCCCTCGGAGCCCTGGGACAGCCCCCACGCTCAGACCTGTGACCTCCCCACCAGTCTCTCGAGTTCCCCCTGAGCGCACTCGGGGCCAGGCCTGCAGTGGGGCTGGGAGCTGGCCTCCTGGGAGCCAGACGGGCATGACGCACCGCGGTTCCCATCAGGGTTCTGGGGAAGCACGGAGCCGGGAAGGCCGGAGTGTGCAGGAGGGTGTGAGGGTCTGGTAGGCCAGGTGGCCATGGCAGGCCTCTGTGAGGTGACACTGGAGCTGAGACCTGGGAAATCTACAGGAAGAGGAAGCCCACAGGCAGGAGGGGGAGGGGGGAATAGGGGAAGGGCGAGTTGAGGGGGTTGGGGGAGTGCTGGGGCCCACTGCTGCTGGCGCTTGGGCTCCCTACACATGAGGGGGTGCCCAGAGGTGTGTGAAATGAACTGGGTCTCCACCTGGCCTGGCCTGCTTGGGGTTGAGTGGGCCACCTGTCAGCTTAGATGGACAGCCCCCGCCATGTCCTGCAGCCTTGGGCCCAGGCTCACACAGGCTGTCCTGGGTCTGCATGCTGTGTGAGGCTGCACAATTCACAGGGCACCAAGGTGACGTGAGGCCCGGCACCCCTTCCGGCTACTGCCCTGGCCTGGGGAGCACCAGGAGACTCTCGGCCCAGGGCGTCATCCATCCCTTTTCTGCCCACAGACGATGGTTAGAGGGTGTCCCAAGGCAGCGAGGGCCTCAGGAGCGCTGACCTGGGAGCTGGCCCCAGCGAGTCACTAACCCCCATGCCAAGGTGGGGAGGGTTCTTACCAGGGTCCAGCCAGGGGCCCGCTGCTGACCTGATTCTGGGTGGGAGGTTTATCACCCACCCCTCACGCTTTTGTACTGAGAGAAGGGTTGTGAGGGAAGTCACAAGTCTCTGCGTCAGGAGAAGCCACAGCCAGAGGTCAGGGGTGCCGGTCCAGGACACGCGAGTGGACAAGACTTCGTCCCAAGCTCCACAGGGGAGGAGAGATGGGGGAGCCTCGGAGCCCAGTGCCACCAGTCACTGTGTGGTGCCTGTCCCTGGTGGAAGCCTCTCAGCCGAATAACCTGAGGGCAGGTCCATGGCCCCGCCACCCGCCCTGCAGGCTAAGGTCTCTGCTGGGTGTTTCCTGACAGGCTATGGCCACGACCCCTGAGTGCACCCCCACCCCCAATACAGAGTGCCTGTCGCACGAGCCTCATGCGCCCTTGACAGCTAGAGCGAAGCGTTTTATTCCTTGTACAGACAAGTGGACACCCAGAGAGGTGCCGGGGGGCAGGGATGGGCTCTTTCTGGTCCCGCATCCTGGCCTCCACCCCTGCCAGCTACTAGCCCAGGTCCCTGGCTCCCAGAGCCCTGGGGGGAGGGGAGGAGCTGCGTGGGCCTCTGAGCTCCGCCCTCCTCCATGGTGGACCCTAGTGTCCGGGGGTCCCTGGGAAGCAAGGCTGAGGCCCACGGGCTCGGTCACTCAATGCCTCTCCTCAATCTCTGACTTCTTGTTGGTGACCTGGGCGCATGGTGAGCACTGGCAGGCACTAGAGCACCTGAGGGACACAGGCTGTGACCTTTGGGCAAGGTCAGGACACTGAGGAGGATGGTGCTGTTCACTCGCATCGTGGATTCCGGGTGGAGAGTACACGCTGTCCACGCTCGGGCGCCGGGGACACCCCGCTGTCCATGCTCGGGCTCCAGGGACACCCCGCTGTCCATGCTTGGGAGCTGGGGACACCCCGGCGTGCTTCACAATGAGATGACGTCCAAGGCCTTCACCATCTGGGACTCCAGTCAGGGTGTGAGCAGATCTGAGCTCCACAGTCAGGCAGTCACACAAAAGACCAGCCAAGCAAGTGGCAGGCTGCAGGGCCGCCTCCTCTCCAGGCCTCGCTTTTCTTACTTGATAAATGGACCTTTCAGAATACGAGCTTCTCTGGCCAAGTAGTCGGGCTGTGGACTCAGGCCCTCTCCCCAGCCTGGTCCTCGGTCCTGTGCGACATCACCGCTTGGGGGTGCAGAGTAAACTGACGGTGGTCGAGAGCCAGCAGCACCGTGGGGGATTTGCTCTCATCTCATCACAGAGATCGGAAGACAGCGGCCCCTCCCATTCCCGAGCCAAGGGAGGCAGCAAGGGTCACAACAAGCCACCTGGCCCCCGCAGGTCTGAGCCTGCTGGGAGAGCCACTGTCCCCACTGCCGACCCGTGGACCAAGGCGGAAGCCAAGAGCTGGCCCACCGGGCTACTGCCCTCAGTGCCTCGGAGGACAGTCAGTCCTTGGGTGGGGGCAGGACACTGGGCCCCTGGGAGGAGCTGCGCAGACACCGGCTCCACTGCGCATGCTTTCTGCTGCTGGACAAGCCTGAGCTGCAGCCGGCTCTGTTGGTCCCCATGGGCACCTTCGGCCCAGACGCGCCCCGCGGCTGTGGGCCTCATCCTGGGGTGTACTGCTGATTTTCTATCCTGTGGGACTCAGAAAACTCCAAAGGGTGAAAAGAAAGGGTCCGGGTTCTGCAGTTTTGGTGGAGTGGCCTCCCAATGCAGCTGGGAATCCCACGCAAGGACGCTGGGGTGGCTGGGGCTCTGGGTCACCCAGAGCGTAAAGGGGGATGGAGGGCAGGGCTGTGTGGACTCAGGACCGCCCAGGCGGAAGGGCCAACAAAGCTATGCCCCCTTCTCTGGGCAGCTCCTGGGCGGCCTGTGTCACAAGAGCTGGGGGCCACAGGCTCCTGTGGTGGGCTCCCCACCCCTGCAGGGCTGCAGAGGTGGGGTGGAGGGACTCTGGTGGGCCCACCAGCCTAGGGACACAGGAGCAGTGTGGCCGCTAGACAGCAGTGAGCCCTGAGAGGGCGGTGCAGGACCTCCGGTCTAGACCTTGGGAGGGAGCAGCCCATGGCCCCTCTCTGGCACCAGCCCCAAGCCATGACTTGAAGGGGGTCAGCATAGTGTTCCGGGGGTCAAGTGGGGCTTCAGTGGTGACACCTGGAGCAGGGACAGAGGAGGAGGGGCTGAGCGGTTTCCCGGGACTTCGCACCAGTGCTAGAAAGGTGCCCCCACACCTGATGATTCGGAGAAAGCTCAAGGGAGACACAGGGCTTCCTGCTACTGGGCAGGGACCCCACAACCACCTAGAGAAATGTGAGACTGACCACACTGGAGCCGAGCTGGGGAGGGGCCATGTTGGCCAGGACGCTGTAACATTCCCACCAGGAGCAGCTGCCTCGATGTCGCCAGGGGCCCCCACAACCACCCACTATGTAAGCACTGGGGTGGCTTCTTAATAACCACCTATCTGCATCCTTCCATTTGGCAGATGAGGAAACTGAGGCCCAGAGCCCAGAGTCCCACAGCTAACAGTGGCGGAACTGGTATAGGCCCCCAGGTCTGTGGCCCCACTTGGCCTCTGGGACATGAGGGCCACCTGCTTGCTCTGGACCAAGCCCCAGGCTCGCGAGCGGGGCTGCTGGGACGCCAGCCCCCAGGACTCCAAGTCAGAGCAGTGCTGGGGACGGACTGGCTACATATCTGACAGGGCCCAGGGCCCAGTGAGCATGCAGGAACTCTTTTTCAGAAATGAAGAATTTCAACACGGTGACGGCTGAGCGTTAGGGCGGGTGTGGGCCCAGCTGAGCGATACCCAGGTTGCTGCCTGGGCGGCCCCAGCAAGAGCGAGGTCCCCCCTCACCCGTGCCCAGGCCGCTCCCGACGACCAAGAGACAGCGCGGTGGACAGACAGACGGAACTCCTTAGTCAGGTTTATTTTCCTCTAATGAGACAGTTAAGCATTTCAGTTTTGCATTCTACACTCTTACAAACTGTAGTCATTAGCATCAGAAACACAAAAACATTGCAAGACCTCAAAACACAAATAAATACCAAATAAAACCGCACACAATATACAGTCAACAAAAATATAAAACATGATAATGCTATCAGAAAATGAGACATGTTGTTAACACATTAACAACATGATTATTGCTGAGCAATAACTTATACTGTCTTTTTGTTGTTTCTTAGAAGAGCAGAAAAACACAGGACGTGAATCACTGGTCACAATCACTTGGACTGTCGAGATGGGTCCTCAGCGAGCGGTTACCACAGACGGCGGTTTTGAAAACAGGCAGATTAAAAATACAGAGTCAAATGAGAGACTGGCCTTCTTTGGTCTTTGTTTTTGGGTAACAGGACTGAACGGAGAGGTGTGCCGTCAGAGAAAGAATGCAATTCTAAAAATGTTACACCATCGTCTACGTGGATTTACACACTTCCTTTATCACAGATGTCATCCTAGAGAGAATTCTTATAGAAATCCTTGGAATAATGCCGCTTTTGTGTTTACCAATTAGGTCATTGAGTTTGCTGTTGAAGGTTATATCTTATTTGCCTAAGGGGACTGGGTTACAAAAACCAACCAGCAGAACTGCAGGAGTGGAACAGCCATCCTGGACTTGAACCTTTGTCTTCTCGAGTTCACAAGACAGACTACACACAGCAGCAGCAGCGGAATGAAATGCAAGCACTGCTCGGCCTCTGCAAAGCGGACCAACAGCCTGCTGGCCTCGGTCGCCTGGGGCCAAGAAAAACGCCCCAGGATGCTTCTGGGCCCTGGCTCCCTGGAGACAACCAGCACTGCCTGGACAGACAGGAATGATGACCAGGACACCTGCCGACACTGGAGCCTCCTCACACTGGCCTCATCTGACCTGGACCCTAGTGGACACATTCCACTTTGGAGAAAACACAACTATCGAGATTTGCACACAGAAGACAGAACCACGGTCTTGGGCTGAGAAGTAGATTTGGGTGGCAGACCCCTCAACTCATCACAAACGCTCACAATGCAAAGGAGCCCCTGGGACTTGCCCAGCTTGTGTCTGGAAGTACAAGAATAGGGCCTTAGGGTTTGCCCCAGCCCTGCCCAGACTGAGTGCCCAAGTGGAGGGACCCGCTATGGAGGCCGAGGTTTGGATAGGAGGCCCCACAAGGAGTCTGAGCTCCTGACCAACCAGGAGGACAGTGGAGATGCTGGAGCCAGACACGTCTGTGGGGGACACAGTATGACAGGACCGGCCGGGGTCACTCGTTCAGTGCAGAGGGTGGGGCTGTGGGCCCTGGAGGCACTGTGCCCCCCCCCAGGGTATGAGTTGGGGTCCTGCCTCTCTCCCTGCCCCCCCTGGGCTGATGAAGAGATAACCCACCCACCTTGGGACCCGGATGTGTTTAAGGGTCTGTCCACCCTTTCTTCTGCTGGACGTTGCCCACTGGCTGCAGGATGCCAGGCCGGCCGCGGGGGAATGCCACCACGACACTGCCAAGAGTGAAGGCGGTGCTGCTGATGACGACTGCAGGCCTCAAGTGGGACGTGTGACCCCGAACCCAGGCGGCTGAGGACCCTGGAGGAGAGGCTGGCTGTCTCCATCCTCACCAGGGTGGGCCGCGGTGGCCTAGGGGAAGCCTCGG
This sequence comes from Hipposideros armiger, assembly GCF_001890085.2. Classification (NCBI taxonomy): domain Eukaryota; kingdom Metazoa; phylum Chordata; class Mammalia; order Chiroptera; family Hipposideridae; genus Hipposideros; species Hipposideros armiger. The sequence continues at coordinate 2,033,287 of NW_017731393.1, forward strand.
GGCATCGGTTCTGCCCCAGAGACTGGAATTGCCGCATCTGGAGGGCCAGGTGGAGGTGCCACCAGGGAGGGCAGGCATCCCTGGCCACTGCCCTCTGGGGTCACAGGGCAGGGAAGTCCTGTGAGAGGGGGGCGGGAGCGGCTTGGCCTCGAGTTTCCTACTCAACCGGCTTCCAGCATCAAGGGGTGGCGGGCGCTGGGCACAGGCTGGGAATTGGGGCCGTGACTGCGACCACGACGCAGCCTCCTCTGTCCACCTGCACAGTGAACACACACGGAGCCTCTCAGGGGTCAGTGCCACCCTCCTCTCTGACAGGTCTGAGAGCAACCTACACACACTCTTCCTGTCTGTCTCCTGTTACCTACAAACCTGGGACATGGAAAACCCTGCTTATAACCAAGGCCATGCAAGCAGTCTCCAGCACAGTCGCCACCCGCAGGGACACGCCTCTCCCCCCAGCAGCCCCCAGGGCCACGCAGGGAGCATGTCCAGGACTCGCAGAGACTGACCTGCACAGGCTGACAGGGCAGCCTGCTGGCTGAACACGCATGAGACTCGGTGTTGGTTTCTTTAACGTATGGGAGCAGTTTTGTCCCATGGGGAATTCTGTCACTTTTAGTTAATGTGAAAAGTGTACCCAATCACACTGTGCCTGACACCCTTCACTTGTCACCAGGATCCCGTGAAGCAGAAGCGGGGGCGAGGGCGTCCAGCCAGGCCCCATCCCAGGCCTCCCCAGGCCGAGCGTACGACAGAGAGGTGTGTATACAACAGTGGCCACAAGGTCTACGACCCCCAAGTGCCACCAACTGTGATCAGGCCACAGGATGATGCTACCACGTCACAGCCTTATCCCAGAGGACGGTGCCAGCTACTGAAGTTGCGTCCTACGGGCTCCTCGGGAGGAGGGGAGGGCCAGCGTCTCCCACCAGAAGCAAGTCTGGACAAGCCCCCCACCAAGGGACGGGTGCTTCCAGGCGGCCACCCCCAACAGGACTTCAACCAAGGGAGGGAGGGGAAAAAATTTGTCTTTTTGTCTTTTTTTTTTTTACCACACTAAGATGTTGCATATCCTAAATTTGTTAATATTGTCCGCACTTTTAGTGAAGGGGAGGAAGTTGCAGGGATGTTCTGGTCGGTAACCCCGCCCTCGGGAAGCCACCTGCGGCCAGGTAGGGACTGCCAGGCGTCCTCCCTCCTCCAGGTATGCTGGGTAGAACCCAGGGCGAGACCTGGAGGAGGTGGGGACACCTTCGAGGGAACAGCGGTCCCACAGTACCCGCAGGAAGTCCTTCCTCCAAGTGGGGACATACGGCTGAGTGGGCAGACCGATGACACTGATTCACCCTCCAGGCCACGCTGGGGAGTGGAGAAAGGAGAGGAGATGGAGACAGCTGAGCGTTTTCACTGCCAAAGGGCATGGCAGGTGCTTGCAACCCACGAGGTCATTTATGGAAGCATGGGGACGGTGTGCGAGAGGACACTTCCAGCAGGCACTGGGGCAAAGGCACACCCAGGGCAGATGGCAGCACCAGAGACACGGTGGGCCACCGGGCACCAACCCAGCTGTCCCTGCACGACCACGGGGGAGCCCAGGGGCAGGCAGTCCGAGGTGCGCAGCCCAGCTGGCCGAGTGTGGGCGCGTCTTGTGGATGAGTGGCACAGATGCAGTGGGTCACGCACTGGTTGTGCCTAAGAAGCACCCGTCACGTGTAGCACCCGTCAGTGGTTAGAGCACCCAGGAAGCGCGGTGCATAGCAGAGGGGCACAGCAGGCAGGCTCCGGCTTCGAATCACAGTTGGACCATTGAGAGAAGGTAAACAGTGAGTTGAGAAAAGGCCGGCTGGGCAGGCGCAGGCTGGGCCTACGGACCCCGACACCACCCTTTCCCGGGGAGCGGCGGGGCCTGTGGGTCAGCCCGGCAGGCCCCCAGAGCGGCGGTCTCTGGGATGCTCAGAGGGCTCTGCTTTGAGTGGTGTGGGCTCCCAGGGCCTGGGTGGGGACACGGAGAGGTGCCACTGCTGCTCCACTCCTGCCTCGGGGGGTGGGACCAAGCGGCTGGCTTTGGGGGCCTAGAGATTTGGAGTCTGTGATAATTAAGCAGTGGAGGCCCCAGAAGCCGAGGATGGAGCCTGCCCCCTCAGCAGGTGTGGGGCTGTCTGAGGGCCCGACAGAGACAGATCTAGTGGTCGAGAGAGCAGTCTGGTTACACTACCACGTCCTAGAATTACAGTGAACACAAAGCTCGGGTCGAGAAGCAGCATGTCACGTCTAAGGCACATGTACACTATGCCACCATCTCTATGCACAGATGTTGCTTTCGGAGATCGTTCACAGAATGCAGCAATATGACAGAATGAAGAGACGCCTGCTGTGGCCTCCTCCAGCACAAGTCACCTGCCCACCCCCGGACACTGGACACTGAAGGTCGGTGTTGTCAGCAATCGAGAGCTTGTCTGAACACATGGGGCAGAATTTTAAAAACCTACAGGATTTTGTTTAGAACTCCAAAGTTCAACTAATGCCCTATTTTAGGGTGAAAACAATTATAAATCTGAAAATGATGCACAGCATCCATGAGCAATTTTCCTTTCGTAATAATTTTGCAGTAGTGTCATTAACTACGACAGATATTGAAGGTTTACATTTCTAACGAGAAATAACAACAGGTTGGATATTCTCTTTCCTATCACAAGTGATAACCAGTGTTTGATATTTTACATTTTCTTCCAAGAAATATAAGTCTATCAACGTTTTAAAATAAAATGTTTGCAATAACAATTATCTTAGAACTTCAAATTAAAAAATGATTCTGAATTTAGAGACTTTCAAAAAAGACCTAGTGTACTTCAGGGTCTTCTGACAAACAAATTATTAAAACAGAGACCAGATGAGGCCTTAAAAATAGACAATATACTATATTTGAAACAAGATTGCACTCTTGAATTTTAGAATGAATATATCAGAATTGCATTATTTCATAAATTCTTCTTTTACTTAACATGCCGACATGTCCAGCTATCCCCGTGTGTGTGTGTGTGTGTGTGTGTGTGTGTGTGTGTGTGTGTGTGTGTGTTTCTTTTTGGTGTTCAAGTTTAAGGAAGAAAAATCATGGTTCTTTTGTTTAGCATATATGTTTTCCATCTTAATTAATTAAACTTTTAAAAATGAAAGTGAAAACCTTCTCTGACAGCAGTATTTATCTCGTTGAAGGATAAATAATTCCTCAGTGAAGTGTTTCTAGTCTATTAGGGAACGTCCTCACGTTTGTCTCCTGCCAACGGCCGGCGGCCGCCTTCTGCCACTTCCTCCACTCCACAAGGTCCTTTTCTGAGCGCGAGGACCTCGGTGGAGACAGCGGTTCAAACCCCGAGAGGAGTCGCCTTCTGCTCGATCCGCCTCCCCGGTGATTGGTCAGGGGTCAGGCAGGTCCGAAGTATCCACTATGACTTTAATAAAAATGGTATCATCTTTAATATACGTCCCGTTTTCTAGCACAGTTTGGGCCACAAAGACTGGGCAGCCAGAGGCGATATTCATCTCCCCGGTGGGTTTCTTGAAGCTGCTACTGTTGGGGTCCGGCTTGAAAGCGTCTCCCAAATGCCGCCGAGAGGACCCCTGATCCATCAGCATGAGCGTCACTTTCTGCTTGAAGGGCCACGGAAGCAGAGCGTCATATTCTCCGCGCATGATGACAAAAAACAGTGATAAGTGCGTCCCCTTGCCCATGCCATCGCCGTTCAGGTAGACCCGGGCACACATCTTATAGCCAAAGTAGCCGGTGTAGAAGGGCTGGCTGTACAGGGACAGTGTCTTCCCCATGACGGCCTCCTGCTTCCGCCGCTTGTAGTCACGGATCTTCCAAATGAGGACCCCGTTGTAGCTGGCGGTCTCTAGGACCTGGAAGCGCAGGTCCATGTCTGCCAGGCGGATGTCGTGCACACTGAGCATCTGGTCATGGCGGCTCAGCTGGGACTCCAGCAGGCCTATCTCGGGTGGGCGGAGATGGAGGGGTCAGCAGAGTCAGAAAGGCCCAGAAGCCACCCCCACCGGCCTCTGAACCAAACACCAAGAAGTCACTGTGGCTACTGGCTGGAGGACAAATGCCATGCAGACATCCTGCCACAGCCCCCACCCCCCACGCGTATCCCCCAATACACATGGCCACGGCCTGCGGGGATGACACCTGGGGGCCCTCCACTGCAGGGTCCGTGATGGGAGCTGACCCACATCACCCCCAGAGCCCTGCTGGGGACAGGGATACCCGCCCGCTTGCCCTCCAGCCGTGGGGTCATCTGTGCCCGGAGTGTAAGCTGCCCCCCTCTCCACTCCACATCCTTGCCAGCCGCATCCAACGCCACGTGTACCAGGACACGCCTTGTTCCTGTCACCATGAATCGTTTCCATGCAAACACTCAAAGTGTTCATTCAGTCCTTAAAGCTGCAGGCTCAGGACGCTTCTGGATGCCAGACACATGGCCTAGCCTGTGTGTCACCTCCCGCTCCTGCTCCCTGGGCTGTCACAAGCATGGCCGGGAGCACCCCAACCAGCAGGCCCTGCCCTCTGCCTGGTGTCCGCCCCGTGCCTGCTCTCTGCCATGCTGGCCTCACGTGCAGGGGACAGTCTCGGTGGGAACTGTCACTGTCAGCAGGAAGGTCACCTCTGTACATGGGTGACCTGGGACTGCCCTAGGGCAGCACATGCCCAGTGTGCCACCTACCAAACAAGCTCAAGCCACAGCACTGCCGTGGAGTCCCGGGAGTCGTCCAAGACAAGTTACCTGTCCCAGGTCCCGCCCGCCCTCACCTGTGTTCCGAGCTGCCTGCCCTGCGCTTTTGTCCACACTTTCCAGCTCCGTCACTCGGTTCTGGAGAGACTCCACGCTGCTCTTCATGCTGTCTGCCTCCTCCCAGTTCTGCCGGAAGGGGCGGATCTCTTTGTCGAGCTCTTTCAGTTTCTCGGCTTGGCTGTCTATCACTCGCTTCCAAATCAAAGGATCAAAAGGCAAAACACAGTCAGAGCTCACTGAAAATGCTGTGCCACCACCATCAAATACCGGAACAGAACAGTCACCTCAGCCATCCGGCAACCTCAGCCTGGCAGCCCGTGCGTGCTCTCACACGGGCATCTTGTGCGATGCCCTCATGTATCTCAGGGGACACAGGTACCAAGGATCCCTACTTCCCAGAGGAGAGGACCAAGGCACAGGAAGGCCTCACCCCACAAACTGTAGGGCAGGCAGCCCCCATATCACTCTGTCCTAGGACCGCAAGTTTAGAACGCTGGAGTCACCGGTTGGCGCCATCTGAAGGCCTCCGTTCCCGAGAGTCCGAGTCACCAGCAGGGGCCTACCTGGCTGCCTGGCCCAGGGCTGGAGGGGCTGCCCTCTCTCTGTGGCTGCAGAGAGGGTGCCCCACAGCCCCTTTTCGGTCCCAGGAGCGAGCTGCCACCAACCACCCTGCCACCTGCTCCAGAGAGCCGAGTGTCTGCATGGGGCTGGCAGCAGGAAAGGGCCCTGGGTGGGTCCTCAGACCCTGGGTGAAGCCCAGTGAGAGGGGGGTTGCTTCCTCCAGGGCTCCATGCCCAGTCCTGTGCCTCTGGGCACACACATGCCTGTGACAGCGGGCCTGACTGTATGCTATTTTAAAACCTTTCTTCCAGAAACACACAGACCACGTACATTTATAACAGGTACTGGAGGGACGAACCTTGTGCTCCAGCTATGGTGGCCTGTTTTACATGACCGGTATACCCGCTGGTTACATGAAGCAAGGACCTAAAGGGTTTTCACTTCTACAAAGAATTTGCATTTTTGAAATAACGCTCCCAGAGGCCGGGCAGCGAGCCTGTGGAGTGCCGGGGCGCCTCGGAAGCTGTGTGCTGCGCGGGGAAGCCCCGGGGGCCTGCCGAGTACACTTCTCCTTTTGGAAGTCTATTTTTAAACGTTTAGGTTTCAGCACCTTTGCTGGCTGTTAATAACCATGAAGGACAAACATGGTGGGTCGGGTTACTTTTTTTGAGTCAAAGCATAGTGCTAGTCTTCTTCTTTCCAAGAAAGTCTGATATTAGCAACATTTAAAAAGTAAAGATGATTTCTCTAAGGAACACCTTCTATGCTGAGGTCACTTTATTTTTAAATACTTATGGCTCGAGGCATATTTAATTAGTTCACAAAGTTTATTTTCCAGGGACAATACTATTGGGGTTAATGAACACCCAACCCCCCAAGGTGTTTCTAATGAATGTGTGTTGTGTAATTGTTCTCAGGTACTCTCTCTGCTAAAATTATAAGCGCAGCTAACGTGGATACTAGTGAAGAGGAGAAAGGGAAGTTAATGAAACCTTAAATGCTCCCCGACAGTGCTGAGAAATGATGTCCTTTGGTAACTTGGTGGGCCTACGAGTGAGCCCAAAACAAGCCACCCATCACTTCTAAAGCGTCAAGCCCCCAAGGTTAAAAAAAAAAAAAAAAAAGACACTGCGCTGCCTCCTTCACAGGACTGGTGGCGCGCCTGGGACCATGGCATGAAGGCACGTGGTCACCTCAAACAATAAGGACTACTGAACCCAGCAAGGCCCCTCCACAAGCTGGGACACGGGGTGAGCGTGTTTGTGCAGGGGCACACACACACACAAGGGAAAAAGTGCTGTTTTTAAATAGACCTTTCATTTGTAGAAATAGTACAGTTTCAAGGCAAAGTGCCGATTTCTCTGCAAAATGCAGTAAACGTTTCATTCCTGAAGAACAGTCTATACTCAGCCACTGTAGTGTTTCCGTAAAAATGAATCTTAAGGGCCAGCCGAGTGGCTCAGTTGGTTAAGAGCTTGCTCAAGAGTGCGAGTTCTGAGCAACAGCGGTTCGATGCCCGGCCCGAGCTGAGCTGCCGCTGAGCTGCCGAAAGGTGGCAGGAAGGCTCAGCTAAAGAAAAAAAAAAAAAAAAGAATCTTAAGTGTAGGTGTGGGGTTTTATTAGAAAAAAGAATCCAGGAGCTGGTCTAAAGGGCACAGGTTGCACACTATGTAAATAATTCTAATCGAAAGGGCTGCTTTCAGAGCACCAATTTCTCTGTGTCCTGTACTGTGCACTTTAGGGCTTAAATCACTGTCTCTCTTTCTGTCACTCCGTATCATTTGGTCAGTGGGACCTGGAGACCAAACACTGTCCCAATGAGACAATGCAGGTGGTGCTCATGGGGGACTCACAGGGACACGGGGACAGAACGCAGCTGCGCATCAGTCCTGCAGACCCCCCGACTGCAAGAGCCACCAGCCATCTGGTTCTTGCTAACAGCAGGGACACGGGCAATCAGCTAACATTAAGAAAATTAGGTTCTTTAGAAAGAAAAGCATCAAGCAACTGCCCTCCTGGACCGGCAAAGGCAAACACTCTTAACTTTCATTTCCTGTCACTGTCTGTGACTGCTTCCCCATCTGCCATATCCAGGACCACCAGGAACTGCGCTCACTCGTCTGTACTCCGCCATCTTCAGGCTCTTAGGGTCTGCTGGAGAATCAGACCAGGAAGGGGATGGTACAGACAGCGACACTGCTGTCATTGCCTAGGTGGCCTGATGCACAGGGCTGGGGGGAGCACTGAGCGGGTGTGGCATTTACACTGACACCCGAGGTGCTGGAGGAGGGGCCTGAGTCTGGAAAGCAGGTCGTGGAGGAGAAGTCCCTTTCGCTGCACTGGGGAGAGGGTGGCCAAGTCTGAAAGGTGGAACAGAGGCCAGTCAGACAAGGTTGTCTGGGCCACAGTACAGCATTTAAGACAAGCTCTTCTCCGGGCATTTGGAAGGGTTGTAAGATGAGGAATGAAATAAAGAGAGGTACGCGGGCCGGCTGAGTGGCTCAGTTGGTTAGGAGCTTGCTCAAGAGTGTGAGCTCTGAGCAACAGAGGTTCGAGTCCTTGCCCGAGCTGAGCAGCTGCTGAGCTGCCAACAGGTGGCAGGATGGCTCAGCTAGAAAGAGAAAAAAAACCACAACAACAAAAAAAGAGAGGTGCGCGTCTGAGCCAGGCTCGGCTCAAGAGGTGGAGAAGAGTCTGGAAAGATGAGAGAAATTGTTATTTATAGCGAGCGTGGGCAGGCATCTAGCCCATGGGGGCTTTCAATCTTTCATAGATATACTGAGTCCAGAAGTTCTCTCTTCACCAGCCAAATGCTGGCAACCCCTCAGTGATGTCAAAGGTAAAACTATACTTCACCTTCCATAAAATCACTCAGCTGGTTGCAATTCTATGCCAACCGCCCTGGTGAACCAGCTAACCACCTTTACAGGTCCCACCTCAGTCTCGCTCCTGCACGGGAGGAAATCGTGAGTTGTGCCTCTCAAGGAGTCAAGGCGCTTTCTTTAAATACGAGCCATGGCCTTGCTCTCTTCTTCCTGCGGGGACGGAACTGGTGAGCCCCCTCGTTACTGGTCAGGAGCGCTAACAACTGCTCTCGCCATCGGCCTCACTACTCTGGGCCCTGGCAACTTGGGTCCTCCTTTCTTTCTCAGATCTCTTACTTAATCATAAGAGTTTTATATATAAATCACACTCAGTGGAACGATTAAGCTCCACAAAAAAGTAAACTAATTCAAACTTTTCACACTGGAAGAGGGTGAGGTGGAGAAGTAGAGAAGCCCAATGGAGCGAGGTCTCTGAGGTTTCAGACTGCTGCGTCTCTGACCTCATGACACATATTCTAACGTTTTGTTTTAAACAGACCCACTACTTATCCCTCCTTTCTTCTGCTCTTGGTGTTTTTAACAAGTGGTGATTGCCCTGGCCTTTCCACACGCCTCTTTGAGCCCCAGGTCAGACACGCAGCTACAGTCCCATGGCTGGAGCTGCGCCTGGTCAGAACGGGATGGGGGGGGGGGCAGGGCACGGCGCAGGTGAGCGGGGCCACGTGGTGGGGACAGGACTGTGTCTGGAGGTCTGACCTGCGTCTCTGCGGCCTCAGCAACATGCCAGGCACTTCCCGCAGGACTCTCGCCGCTGTTTTCCGTGACATTGCACATTTTTGGCTTATTCAACACTAATGCCTGGTAGCTTTCTAATACGATCTAAGGTTTCATTGTGTCTTTCCTCATCTCTGGACAACCACAAAGTTTAATACAAATGAGATTAATTTAATAAATCCCTATGTCATTCAAGGACTAAGTGTCCAGTGTTAAAACGAGAGCACAGGCATCCTCGGAGACGCTGTGACTCGGCTACGAGAACATGTTCTCCTCCAGGTAGTTTAGGGAATACACTGTGAGTATAAGCACTGAAAAGCCATTCTGACGACAGAGCAGTGACTCTTTCGTAGGTGTGTGTGACACACGTGGGCGTCACGATGACAAATGACAGTATGAGCAAATACTGCGCACACAGCATCCCCAGAAATAATGTCCTGGAAGTACCTATGGAGACCCGTGTGGACAGCAGGCACCAGGAGTCACATCTGACTCGCGCCCGATCAGGCAGCCGCCCCTTCCCACAGCTGCCCAGGTTTATGTGTTTGTCTGCAGACACCTCTGGATCACGATGGTGAAATAAAGTGCGTGAGTATGTGTGTCACTAGAAAACTTAGACCAAAATTATCTGGCTTCACTTCACTTTAGGAAGTGAAACTTTATACATAACTACTCATGAACAATAGAAAATCTTAAATAATGATAAAAACAGCTTATTTTAAAAATCACGGCTTGAAGTCTTATTTCACCAACAGTGAATCCAAGGCCCAGAGGGGGGCAAGGCCTGCTCTCCGGGGTGAAGGTGAGGAGGAAAGCGCAGGGCTGCAGCTGCCACGCCACCCAGGCCGCCTGTCCTCAGTCAGCACTCAGGCAAGAAACATGTATGTCGCCTCTGACAAATGTCAGGGCTCCTGCTCCAACACGCCCTGGGGACGCCCTGAAGGAGACACAGACAGCTCCTCCTCTACCCTCATCCGGCCATAGCTGTGAGCTTCTTACCTGTAAATGAAGTATTTTGGATTCATTATTTCGAAGCATTTCCTTTTGTCTCTCAATTTCAATTTCAAAGCTACATATCTGATTGTGCAAACTTTGTATGCTCTTGTTTTTTTCTACACTTTCATTCTGCAGCAAGGAAACCTGAAAAAGAAATTCTTCAATTAAGCAAACAAAAAGTGGTTTTAATATTAATTAATAACAATTATGATAGTAATTCAAATTTCACAATATAGGCTTTCTATTAGCTCACTGGAAGGAGTTCCAGAAAAAGAAAAGGAAACCCCCTCACACAAGAAAAGGCGGTCCTGATGATTTAACGTGGGTCCCACCAAGTGCTTTTCTCCAAATGTCTCCCACCAATTAAACACAGTGCAAGTGCAGCCATGGGCTGAATCTCTGAATGAATGGGATGCTTTTTAAAGTTTTTACTGAAAATTAGTAAACCTCTTACCAGAGAGGCTCTCCAACTTTGACCAGGAAACACAGTAAAAAATACATTCTTACATCTCACCCCATTTGTGATGCGTGTGGCTAAAAAGCAAGTGTCACAAAACCATACTTGCCCTGATCACTTACAATGCACCCTGATATTTTCTATTTTATTCTATTTTATTTTAACAACTGCTAGTCGCAACCCACTAAATTATTTCACATCCGCCAAAGGCCATTTCCTGCACTTTGAGAAGCTCTCCCAACATAATGAGAAAGCCTGGTGAGAATAAAAATCACCCATGTGCTTCAATTAACCCTTAGGGCAACCTATGAACCCGCAGAACGATGGAGCTGCACAGTGAGTGTGCCAGGCCTGCCCCCAAGAGACCTTCCACAAAGCTCAACGTGCTCAGCCGCGCTGGTCCCAGCCCCGGCTCTTTCAGATCTTTCTGAGAAGTAATTAGCTCCCAAGAACCAATTTACACTGGGCTAAGGGCCCGGGGTGAGGAGTTCAAGGGCAATTCCTACAAGGCTTCCTCTCACACGCTTCTACATGGGCATCTGGGCATGGGAAAGGCCCCCTCTACCCACAGAAGTGTGTCTGTGTGTGGGTGCGGCTGCCACACGGAAGTCACTGTGTGCTCATGATGGATAGAGATGTCACCTGAGGGCTGTTGTGACGTAGCTGAGGTGATGAACCAAGGGCATCTTAGGACAAACCCAGGACTAAGAACTGATTCCTGACGTTGTCCCTTAAGAAGAACCAGCCTAAAGCCAGGTGTGCTTTCCATGCTGCCAAAAGGCAGCACTTTTGGGCAGGATCACAGTCTGTTTTACTTTAGAATAACATGTACCTACTAAGGAATACAAAATTCGCAATGTCCCTAGGCTTTTGCTCAGCACAATCGGAATTTCCTTCCTACAATATGATGTCTCAAATGCACACGGACATCTGTATGTGCCACCTCGCAATAATGCAGCTTGGAGTCTTGTAGCCACACAGCCCTGTCCTTGCCTCTTCTGAAGTTACAACCCACTCGTTCCCATCTGCCACCACAGACATAATTCCCAGACTCTCTATTCTCACACCCCAAAAGAGAGACCATGCATGCATACCAACCTGTTTGATAAAAATGTCAGTAATATCTCCAGAAATGACTATTTTTTCTGCACTAAATCAAGTTACTTGATGAGCAAAAGTATCTCACATTCATGAACACACATCATGCCTTATTAAACTCTTTATTTAGGGGCTTCCCTTATTTAAACTTACTTTATTTATGTGTTGATCAAAGAACCCAAGCCCCGTGCCCGCAGATCCTGGCTGCACTTGTCAGTCAGGCGGACGTCACACATGAGACAGTCTACCTGGAGGTGTGTTTCCGAGCAGCGCAGCGTAACCTCCTCACAGCAGATGGCAACAGGGACCCCTTGCCCTCCTGCCTGTTTTGGGGAGCACATTACATCTCCCTTTGTGTTAAGCTTTTCTAAAATACACGATGTGTAAGGGTGTTTTTAAGTCCCGCTTTCACAAAACAGTTTTCCTATAGATTGGCCATGATCAGTCTTTCTGGACCAACTCAAACATTTATTTTCTGTTACAGATGAATCAAACAACCTGGGATTCCAGCTGAGTATCTCTAGAGAACTGAATCGCATCTTTACAGAACAGGTACCAACCCCCTCGGCCCCCAACGCTCTCATGCAGCTCAGTGCCCCCCCCCCCAACTGCAAGTTCTCAGTACGAGTTTGTGGGATATCTTGTTAAGTTTTCATTTTTGTAAATAAGCCACGATGAGAGTCTATAACAACTCCTCTAACAGTTCTCAGAGGTTTTCGCCTTTAAGCTGCAACCACGAACCAGCCCGCAGCCAGGCCTCCGGAAGAGAAGCCGGAGGACCAGTCTGTCTGGGAAGCGGGCCTGCTCAGTGCCCCAGGTCCCACAGAGAGTCAGCTCAGAAACCAACAGGAACACCAGTGACACGGATGTCTTTCCTTTCTTGTCTCTTAGAAAAGACAAAGAACGGTGGAGCATTTAATGAACATGGTAAACTTCCAGCTCGGGGGCTGGCCAACTGTTTCTGTAAAGAGCCAGAGGAACTATTGGGTTGTATGGTCTACACAGTTTTCGTCTCAACTCAACTCAGCTGTCATGGTGCAGAAAGCAGCCATGGGCAGAGTGGGAATGAACAAGGCTGTCTGCGTCCCAGTAAAACTTTAGTATTTACAAAAAGATGGCAGGGGAAGGTTTGGAAATTTGATGATCTCTGTTCTAGATCCATGCTGAAATAACCACAATATGATTTTTTTTATAAAAAAAGCACTGCAGAGCTAACAGAACAAACAAAAACAAACACCTTCACTTATAAGCGCAAGATCACGTGAAGAGAATTTCCTTTTTTGATGATCTTGTGATGCTGCTTCTTTTATCCCCAAACCATTAATAACTATAAAAAGGTTTTCTTCTTTGAATAATCTGAAGAAATGATGAAAAGCAACATGAGCAGGACATGGCGTGTCATACCTTCTTTTCTAGAGAATTGCTCCACTCTTTGAGTAAGTTCACATGCTGCACTGCGGAGCTGGCCTCATGGGCCTTAATCTGCTGGTTTGTCCCCTGTGAGAACAAAGACACAGCACGTTAAGCCAATGGCACCCCAGAGCACAGGGGACGAACAGGTGACCTAAAGCCAATACTAAACAGGAAGAGGGCAGACCGGTCCAGGGAAAGTGGACAGGGGCTCTCCAAGTCTTACATGCTCAGCGGCCCCTGCGCTACTGCGTGCGGGTCAGGAGGCTGGCAAGAGCAGAGCAGCTCAGACATTTGATTCTGGTCTCAAGTTCATGCTTTTCATTCTGCCTGCTTCTTATCAAGTGCTTTCTTATCTACGTTTCACACTTGTAATATCAAGAAGCTAAATTTTAGACATCATTTTTGTTTTTATAAATTTTTTCATTGAAAATATAAGTGGAAAAGGTTGAGAAGCCTGCAGTTACAGCTCGATACTGTTACGATACTCTAGTGAACATATATAATCAGAGTAGGATTCTAAATAATTCACTAAAATATTAGCTTATTAGAGAAATAAACTGGATGAGAAAATGTGTCCTTCCTCACTATTCTAAGTATACTTAGAAAGTTACATACAAAACATAAACAATCTACAGAGTACATAAGATGTAGACCATCTCAATCAGTAATCAGCACAGGAAATAGTACTTCACATATTTAAGGAAATAACTGGTATGAAAATATAATTTGTTTGGATACTGGAAAGTTAAGAAGCCACAGGAAGCATTTTAATGATCTCCAAAACATATACTCTGTACATAGAATATTCATATATATATGTTGATATAAGAGTTACTATGTATCAACATATACATATACAAACACAGAATGAATGATACTACATACGACATAACAGTGGTGAGTGCTCAGTCTCCTTAACAGACTGGAGCAAAGGGAGAGCTACAGCTATTCTCCTTCTTAGGGTTTTTACTTTCAAGGAAATACTGAGATGCCAATATCTCTGTATGGATTTCATAGTAATGTACTGATAATACATTAAAATTAAATATGAAATACTTTCACTGTAATATATACTGTCTTTTGAAAGTTTTAAGATTAAGACACACATTTAAATGAAAACTCGGTTCAAATTCACTAGCCATCTCAGATGTGTTTAAAAAAATACACAAAAAGCCAGAAACAGGTCTCTCACAGCACAGGTGTGGCAGTGATGGGGACGTCCTCTCCACAATGTTCCCGCGGGAGGTGTGGCTTGTATGTAAAATGCATTCATGGACACACACGTGTGTGACCCTCACAGCTGCGTACTGATGCACACACACTGCTAGAACCATGAACGGCTTGTTTTACTTATACTTGAGTAACAGCTGAAATTTCCATAACCCACCAAATGTCAGTCCTGATTGTGTGTCTCACTCTCTAGCTGGTTTCCGATGTAGTCGTTCTCCTATAATGTGCCGACTTCCTTCTCAGCACAGGTGTCTACCTGAAGTCTCAAACCACCACCGGAATGGAATGCGAGCACCCGCGTTTGCTGCATGCAGCTTTTGTCACCCATGCAACAGGGTGACTTGGTTCCATGATGAAGACTAAAAGTCCAGAACTTGCATGTTAAAATGTTAATATAATAACTTTCTCTCATGGCAGAATGTCAGTGACTGGGAAGGACAAATGTTGGATACTGACCTGAAAAACGCAGCCATAGCGCTTAAAACTACAGGTGCTGGGGGCATTGACACACTCTGACAAGTGTGCACTCAACTGCAACGGGAAAGAGACGTGAGTTGTGGCACAAACGTTTGCATGAAAATGTTCAAACATATTAAGGGCACAGATAGCATCTGGGTTGTACTATTACGAATGGTGTTTACAGCTACAGGTGTGTACATCTTATCTGCTTCCTAGACTCATGCAGTAAATATACAGTACCATCACGTGTATACACATATATACACCAATATACAGAAATACATTTACTGTAACATTTCTTAAACTTGCAGTTTCTTTAGAACGAACTGTTCAAACTGTGACATGCCATCTGCAGTGCCAGAATTAAAAAAATAAAGGAAAAAAACAAACTGAAATGCACATTTAAAGACTCTAAACAAAAATTGCATGAAAACACAAAAAATAGAAAGCATTCAGGATGCAACTGGGTCACACACCTAATATACAGTACACAAAAGTAAATATATTTCCAAAGCAAGCTTACACAATGTACCGTAAGTTACGCTCAATACTCAAGGTAAGTGGAGATGAGTTTCCTTCTTCTAAAAGACTTTTTTCCCTCTGCATGGCCATAAGTTCAGTAGCTTCAAGGACTCTAAGGTCATTCTAACAACATGAATCTTAATACTGTCACCTCTAACTGATGGGACAAAATGAGGAGGAACTGGGAGAGGACAGCTCATCTTGTAGGGAAAAACCCCTTTGCTCAGCTCACATGTTGGCAAACCATGAAATCAAAACCACTCAGGAGGCCGCCTCGGGAGGGAAGGGGAGGGACCGCCTGCATTTGGAGGACATAGTGTTACACATCAGGCTGGTGCAATTTAAAATCAGTTTCTTCTTTTCTTCTCCTGAAGAAATTCTCATCAGGAGACTCTAGGGACAGGTCTTTATAGGGAAAATTAGGCCCTAAATTAGGAAACTGGGTGTGTGGGCGTGTTAGCGCGCATGTACCCCAGAGGCTCACGGGTATGTCACTATGGCGGTGCAGCTGGTTCCCACAACTTCTCCTCAGTCTACCAGGACAAAGACAGACCTTTCCCTTTAGGTCGGAATTTAGGACAGAGAGGAAAGTGGACCCCAGGACTGCGCTCTCGCCCTGCTGTGACTGCTACAGAGGACAGCCAGTGTCAAGGGAGTGGGAGGAGGGACCCACCCGACTGCGGCCAAGGCCAAGCTCTGCGGAAGGTCCCTGAGCCAGGGCAGTCACGGTGGTCACAGATCTAGCCACCCAGCACACCTGCCGTTCCTCTGAACCCAGCCTAGAAGCTCAGGCCTGCACCTGAAGGGAAGCGCTGGAAAGGTCCATTTCAGGTGACGGCACAGAAATGCATCATGAGACCGTGTGTGTAGTAACATCAATTACAAAATTTTAAAACATGTTCCTCCAGTGCCATCAACAGAACCATGAGTCTCATCAGCCAGCACTTCTGATGTTAACACCAGGGGCATGGTGGGTCGGATGTGAGGATCACTGCCCTGCTGTAAATTCAGGGTCGAATTTGTTCCTAAGTTGACTTTATCCTCATTGCTCGCAGAGCCTTACGGAACCTACAGGAGCTATGGAACAGAGGCAAGAATAACCTCCAGGCCAATTACCTTTCCCCAGAAACCCAAGATAAATGCAGGCTTAAAGATTTTTAAAATAAAAATAACGTAGAGGCAAAATGGAAGCAGCTGTTATCCCTGATCCAGACAGCCCTGAGTAGAAGTCTAGTCAAGTGTCTAAAACCCTGGGTTGTTTGCACAGTACAGCCTGCACAGTTCACCTTAATGGAGGGCCTTCCAGGTGGGAACAGCCTGCGGGCCTTTCTGGGCTACACCGAGAGGAACGTTCAGGCCCAGGGACCACTGTCACCAGGCCAGAGCCTGCCCTTGCAGCAGAGTCAGCTTCTGGGAGGACGCACCTCAACGGAGAGTGGCTCTCAGGGTCCTCTCAGCACCCTGTGTCACTGGCCCTAGGCTCACATGGGTCCTCACTCAGTGGGGATGAGAGGGACCGATTCTCCCCTCCCCAACATCCAGTGGTAAAATTCTGGGCTGTTGAAAAAGGCTGAGGTGAGCAGGCTCCTCAGATCAGAGCACCCAGGGCAAGGGAGGGGACCAGTCAGGGGACCAGGGGACGCACACACTCACAGAGCCTATGGGAGCCCCAGACGGTGCCTGGAACAGCAATTAGAGGAATCTGATGTAAAAACATTATGAATCCTTGGAATTTTTCCATCTGGGTATACCCTGATCAAATGCAGTTAATGCAAAATCTACCTGCCTTAAAGAAAACATGCTGGGGGAGGGTGTGAGACGCATGGCCTCTGAGGGGGGCCACTCAGGTACCTCCCTGGCAACCCTGTGCCTACCAGCCAGTCCCACACACCATGTGTGGCCAGAATCATTCTGGAGTATCTCTAAATTAATTTTCTTGAGATAATCTTGTAGTAATCCCTATTTTATAGGTTTAAAAATAGCTTTTTTAGAATGTAAAAAGTGTCACTTTTGCTTGCATTGTAAAGTAATTCCGTTTTCTCAATTCTTAAATTTACCACCTTGTAGCTTTTAATGCTTGCTTCTGAAATTTGACTCCCAAAAATAGTATGAAGTTTTTCATTGTTTTTCTACTATACGTATTACTATCATGATCTGTGAAAACCTTAGATTTCAGCTAGTAAGGGAAAAGTGGTGTCTGTGGCACGCTAGTCCTGAAGACGTCACCAGCTCCTGACCAGGCCCCGGCCACGCCCTCACCTCGCTCCTCAGAAGGGTCTGGACACTGCACTTATGCGGGCAGGACACCACCACACAGGGACACTCAGTGTCTTCGTGTTTCTGGAGGAGAAAAAGAAAGTGTTGTCAACTTTGACACCTACAACTCGTCTTAAGATCCCACCATTGTCCCCACATGGACCCAAAGGAAGCTCTCTGCTCACTGTTCTTGCCCCCGAGTCACGACACTCACATTACATCTGGATGAGTCTTTAGATTGAAAAAGTTTGATAAAAAAAAATAAAAAAAAGTTTGAGTGCTGAAAAATAAGGCATCTCAGAAGATCTACTCAAATCTGTCAAGTTCGGGTGACTGGTGAATGTGGTGTCCACCAGAGGTGGGGTCTTAGCAGCAGCCCCCTGTGCCTGGACATGTGAGTTCAGGCCAGCTTGGCCCTCGCTCACAGCACAGACGGTGGGGGGCTGGGACGCAAGGCCTATGTCCAGCCTTTGCTGGTTGGAGAGGACGGATTTCCTTTGGCCTCTCTGTTTTGGGGCCTGGAAATGATGCGTCTCAAATACCTGAAAACAGTGTGATCTACTAGGTATTTAAATTACTGCCCTGAAATCTTATCTAGATTATCTTCAGTGCACAGAAAACGTGGATAAATTTTGGTTTAGCCTTCTCTGCACAGAACAAATTTTAGCTTCACAGGGCCTGGATGGTGACTATTCAGCCCAGTGCCACGGGCACCTGTCTGTAAGCATAGCAGGGCAAGGACAGAAAACGTAGGGGCCTGGAGAGCACCCAGACATGCGACAAAGGGCCGCTGGGGAGAGACACTGCCGGCGGAGCCACAGGTGTAACTGCTGAACACCGCGACTTGTGGGAGGGCAGCCTTGAGGAGGCATCACTAAGTAGAAGAAACCTTGGTGATGCATCTTCTGTGGCCCCGGGGCACTTCCGATTCTCACCTGGTTTTCAGTTTCTCTCTGGGTGTCCAGTTAGGCTGCTAACTTGAATTGCCCGGGGGGTGGGGGTGGGGGGGGGTGACAACATTCATTGGGCGCCTCTGTCTGACTGCAGGCATGGGGGCCAGGACAATGGTGGCCCATGTGAGGCCACTCCTCTTCTCTGAGGAGGCTGGCAGCTGGCACTGCACTCAGCTTTCTTGGGCATGTTTTTAAGTCCCTGTCTATGAGTGCACAGTGGGTCTGCAGCACAGGAATGATAACCAACAGAATGCAGCTACTCTGCTCCTGGGCCAGGCCCTCAGAGGCCCACTGAAGGCCAGTCTCTGACTGTTCAGGCCTCATTAGAAGCCACTCGACTGCACTGAGCCTGACCAGCAGGCCTCCCCCAAGGGGACACCACTTCCCATTCTGCCTGGCTATGCTCAGAATTCCAAACAGTTCCCAGGTGCCAGCGTCAAGGCTTTCTTTGTCATTCAATGAGAAACTGGGTACAAGTGACTTCACCTCTCTGTTCTATCTGTCCCAGGCAGGAGTGAGCAGATCTTCCTCACAGGGTGGGCAGGACGACTCAGTCCTGGGCCTGGTTATGCTCCACCGATGCTCCGCCTCCTCCCTGAACCTGCCCGTGATCCCACTGACATTGCCCAGGCCGGAGATGCACAGGTGCTGGGTCAGCACAACGAGGCCTGCTAGGAACGCAGACAAAGAGACAACCGCCCCGGAGAGAGTAAGGTGCACCCGGGACTCAGGAGGGGAGCTCTGAGGACGAAGCAAGGGGTGGGGGTAGTGACCTGGGGAGGACAGGGCAGGCGGCGGTGGAGGGGTGAGGCTGGGGGCCAGCAGAGTCAGGCCAATCAATATCTCTGTAGGTGTATCTTTACAGACCTGTGCAAGAATATCTCAACGATAAACTTCTAGAAGCAGGCTTTGTTGGGTGCCAAAGGGTACAGGTATTTTAAATGGGATTTTGATAAGACATTGCCAAACCGCCCTCCCGTAACCCCATGCAACCACCCCCATCCCCCTGAATGTGTGTGCTCCAACACCCCTGTCAATCCTATCAAAGTGTTCCATATCTTTGACAGTGATGGGTGAAGAAGGCAATGGGTGCGATCTGCAATTCTTTAATGTGATTTAGCATATATTTTATATTTATTAATCATTTATATTTCCTATGAATTGCCTTTTTATGGCTTCTGCCCACTGCAGTGTGTTGAACAGTGACCGCCCCCCACCCCACTTCACGTCCACCCGGAACCTTACAAGCCGACCTTATCTGAAAATAGGGTCTTGCAGACGTAGTTAGTTATGATGAGGCCACAGCAGATTAGGGTGGGACCCACATCTAATGACTGGGGTCCCTGTAGGAGGAGAGGACACTCTGCAGACAGACAGGCACATGAACATGGAGACAAACTGGGGCAATGCAGCTGCGAGCCCACAAGTGCCACCACCACCGGGAGTGGGCGCCACCACCAGGAGCTGGGAGGGCTAAGAAAAGGCTCTTCTCTGAAGCCTTCTGAGGGAGCACAGCCCTGGCGACACCTTGGTTTTGAATTTATAGCCTCCAGAACTGGGAGAGAATCAATTTCTGTAGTTTTAAGCCACCAACTTTGTGATGCCTCGTTACAGCAGCCACAGGAAAATAATAAACTCATTTTAAAAACTGCTCATCTATTTATATATAAGAAATCTCTTCATATTAATGAAATTAGTTCTGTCTATAAAATTAAATGTAGCTTTGATACGTACACAGAACAGCTGTGACACATGGGAGCCATAAAGCAGAAAAACGGCGTGAACACCCACCAGGGACCAGATGTGTTAATAGCTGGTAACTCCCACCTACCTGTGTGCCCCCCTCCTACCTCACCCCCACGCTCCCCCAAGGAGCACCCACAGAAACCAGCCTGAATTTTGTGTTTTTACTCCTTTTGCTTAAAAGAGAGTTAGTTTCATGACACATATATTTGTGTCAGACAAAATACTGTTTTGTTTTGATTGCTTTTGAATTTGACTAACAGACTCCTGCCCTGGGAGTCGCCTGCGACCTGCCTCAGGAGCTTCCCAGGCTAAGCCACGTGCTGTGCAGAGCTGCGGGTCCTCCTTTCACTGTGTGTCACCACACTGCCATACAGCTGTGCCTGCCGTGTCACAGTCCACTGGGTCCACCACAGCTGATGGATGTCGGACGTTTCCAGATTTCTGCCACTGTGGTTATGCATGACCGTATGTCCTGGCGTGTACGTGTGACAGCTTCTCACATCTCTAGGAGAGGAGCTGCTAATTAACTGAGCACATGAACGCTCAACCTAACAAAATACTGTCAACTTGTGTTCCAAGTGGCTGTACTTACACAGACTTGCATTACGATGCGTACATTTTCCCATAAAATGAGATCTTTATAATTGACTTCTCACAAATTAACAAAACTTTTGAAAGAGACCGATACTCAATAATTTCTAGACTAAATGTAAAAGGGATTTTCCCTGACACTTTAAATTATGCTGACCTACAGATTTTTTAAAAACCAACTTGAAAACAGCTGGTACAATGTCAATACCACAGTTCAAACACAGAAAAGAAATGATCACATGAAGTACAACGGTCCAGTTTCAACGCTTTATCAATCTGTATCTTATCAGCATTTAATGTACTGACAACGCAAAACGTAGGAAATGAAGGAAAGTCAGGATGGTCTGGGGTTTCAGGTCTCCCTAAGTTAGACGGCTGATCTTTCTAAAAATAAACTTAAGGCCTGAGAGGATGAGACTAACTGTGTTAGAGTTGAAAGAGCAACGCTTGGGAATCAAATCATGCCACTGACGGGACAGGAGGAGCAGGGCAAGTCACGGTGAGCAAGGAAGTGAGCGTGCAACTGCCCTGCCAGTGCTCAGGGCTCTGAGGGTCAGGGGCAATGGTGCACTAGCAGTGACCTTCAACAGGTGTGCCTTTTATAATTATTACAG
This sequence comes from Hipposideros armiger, assembly GCF_001890085.2. Classification (NCBI taxonomy): domain Eukaryota; kingdom Metazoa; phylum Chordata; class Mammalia; order Chiroptera; family Hipposideridae; genus Hipposideros; species Hipposideros armiger. Next base: position 2,054,572 of record NW_017731393.1, read on the forward strand.
GCCCTGATAGAGAGTAACATATGCCTCAAGATACATTCTTATGTCAACATCATTAAAATAGTTTCAAAAGTTTCCTTCACGAGAGCGTAATAAGATTTATAAGGAATATTTATTTGCACAACTCAGGTCCTAAACTTGCTAATGATCATTTTGTGTCTCTGCACCTGTTGTGCTTCTCCCCGCCCTTCTGCAGCTGACAAACTTAAGACCCAGATCAAATCAAACGCCACTTGCGCACCAAAGCCCTCCGTGACCACATCGGGCTAAGTGAGCTGGCCCTTCCTCATGGTGCGTCTTTCCTCGCACAGTCACCATGCTTCCCACATACAACAGCTCCCTCACCAGGCAGTGAGATGAGAGGGCAGACTGTACTTCCCGCTCTTGTGCGTCCCCAGCAACTAGCTCAGGGTTTGGTGCCCAACAGACACTGAACAAGTCTCATGGATCCATATGCTGCTTTTAAAACTAGTCTCTTCACAGTCTCATCTGGAGTTCAAAGCCAGTTGCTTATATGGTTTAACTGACACGCTCTACAATTCTTTCTTGAAGGAAAATTAATTCCTGGATTCTATTCTGCAAATAAAGGCAACTGATTTTTGCAAGAAGTAAAGTGTAACTTTGATAGCAACATACTAACATTAAGGTCTGAAGGAATTATTCAGCTATGACAAATGCTACTGTTATTCTTCAAAGGGGAGCACAGTTTTTCACAGTTCTTAATAACTGGACACGTCTAGATTCATACAGGAGAAAGATTTCACAACAGAAGAAAGTCACAGGCACAGGAAAGCTATACAAAGTAAGGTAAACGTGGAGATTATAAGGCTTATATCAGCTTTCACACTGAAAAGTAAAAAGTAGATTTTGGTCAATAAGTGCTCTAGAATATGGAATTCGGCCCTCAAGCCCTGGCTGCACTTCCCGAGTCCCCTCCCATCCGGTGACCGCATCAGTCATCACCCTGCCACATCCAGAGGGGAACTCCCAGCGCTCCCTGCTCAGCCTCTCAGCAGCAGCTGCCCCAACTGGCCCTCCAGCTCCCTGCTCTGGGACACCCCTCTCCGTACCCTGCCACACCGGCCCCTCCTCTGCTGGATGGCCCCCTCTTAGCGATCTGAAAGCATTCGTGTGCCCAGGCTTCTGTTCTCAGACTGGCTCTCCTCTCCACTCACTCCAGTCCCATGGCTGCAAGGACCACCTATTGATACCTATCTGCAGCCCACTCCACCTGTTCTCCCCCTAGGCCTGTTATCCTCCACAGAGCCCTGCCTCGGTAGGACACTCTAGTTCATCCAGCTGTGCTAGTTACAAATGCCGGGCATCACCCTTAACTCATACTCCATATTCGAGCCATCAGCTAATCCCACAGAGTCTACCTTTGGAACGTACCCCAGTACCCTTTCCTCTCCCTGTCTAGGCCAACACTGTGCCTCACTTCCATGTCCCCGACCCCCGTCTACCTATGACACCTGCCAGAGCAGTGCAATGTAGAACTGTGACATCACCCCCACCGTCTAGTCTGCCTGCCATCCCCTGTGCACCCGGCCTGTGTTCCACACATGGAGCACGCTGGCCTCACGGCTCCTAAAACCCACCTGCCAACTTAGTTCTATCTCAGAGCCTGTGTGCTCGCTTGCTGTTCCCGCTGTATCAGTGGCTCACCGCCTCAGAGGCCTGCCCCGATCACGCCCTTCCCTGATGCCAGCTTCCTCTTCACAGTACAAATCACCACCACGCATTGTGTTCGCCTGTTATCTTTTCCACTAGAAGGAGACCTTTACCATAAACCCTCAGGTCCCGGAGCAGTGCCCAGTACATAGGAGGTACTCGGTAAATATTTGTTCAACAAATGGACACATTTTTGAGGGTTACCATACCATGGATTGGTTTTTTTCAGTTATAGTTGACACTCAATATTATTTTATATTATACCATTGATTGTTTTTAAAGTTTGTCCTGTACCCTCAACATCTCTCTCTTTAATTTACAGAGAAGTGATTTGATTCTAACATGTGTACAATATCAAACTGTGCCAAAATAATTGAAGTACGAAAAAAATGTTAAATTCTCATCTCTCCCCAACAGACAGCTGCGCTTAACACTGCAGGATAAACAGTACCCTGTTGAGGTGATGGTTATCACAGAGCTGTAAAAAACTGTACCGATTCAACGACATTTTGAGGCCATTCCCTGGGACAAATGAAAAATGCTGCCTTTTTTGAATAGTTTGTCTTTTTTTTTTTTTTTGGCACCCTAAATGATAATCCATCAAGGCAATGGAAAATGCTAATTACATAATCAAATGGGTAAAACAAATAAAGCTTAACTTTTTAACAGTCAAATGAAAATTGCTATTTACGCCTGTCTTTTCTCTTTGTTCCTGTTAGAAGAGTCATTTAAAAGGACAAAGGATATCTGGATTGAGCAGAAGGTAGGTGACACAAGATAATACCGCACCTGCAGTGTAATCATTGGAACCTGACTTTTGCAGTGGCTGCACGTGGCCTCGCGGTATTTACAGGCCTTCTCCACGTGATCACGCAGGTCTTTTCTCAATACTCTTTCTTTGCAGTCAGCACGAACACACGGCAGCTCTTCAAACTGGCAATCATTCTTCAAGTGCACCTGTAAGGCCAACAATTCAAAGTTCTTCACCGGCAGAAAAATTCAATCTGAAATAGCAGATTCTAGCCTCTAAGCAATTAAATCCTACAGAAATGTTTCTATCCGCCGCCGTACGACCAGTTTTTCACAGATAAGAGTGACAGACGTATGAAGAGGCACCGAATCTCATACTCTGTTTAGTGTTTTGTTTTGTTTTTTAAAGCTGAGTCATCCTGCCACTTGTTGGCACCTCAGCAGCAACTCAGCTTGTGTTGGGGATCAAACCGGCAACCCTGTTGCTCAGGGCTCGCACTTTTGAGCAAGCTCTTAACCAACTGAGCCACTCAGCCGGCCCTTCTATTTAGTGTTTACTCAAACTATATTGCTTTTGAAGAATTAAGGCAACTTTTCTTCTTCCTGGATAAACAAACAGTTATCTCCTAAGGACTTCGTTTTATTCTAATTCAAATATCCTTTCAGGATAAAATGATACTAATCAAAAAAACATAGGCAGTTATGTGGAATTTCAGGGTAAAAAAAAGGTTTCAGTGGGCCTTCTAAAATTAAAATTCACATCAGATTTCTTTCTATTCGGAATAGGCTGGGGGTGTTTAAAAACCAGTTGACAATTCTGCTAATGATGTCATAAAAACATTTCATACCCAAGTGGCTGTGGCTGCTTTCATATTTGGTTGTGTTTTGCAAGATTAATGTTAAGCATGGTCTTAAGGTGCCACATCACACAGACCAGCGACTCGTGTCACTGCAGCACTTACCAGCAGGTGTCCCAGTGTTAACTGGTCGGCACAGCCCCGACTTTCATTCCTACAATATATCTGAAGAGCCAGAATCTCTCTCTTGCAGCAATTGTCCTTAAACACCTGAGATGGAAAGACAGTTACTTTAGAGGATTAGTAATTCTTAATCTCCACATGCTGCTACTTTGGACAAAAAATCATGAGAGCATCTTTTAAGTGGACCTCAGAAAATATTAAGGGCCATCTTAGTTTCTAATTTCTGTAAGTAAAATAAAGGCGCTGCCCCCACTAAGAGACATAATTTAAATAACATAACTATAACTACCACCTTTTATTAGATAGAAAACAAGTTATACTGAATAATCAGAGTCCACTTTGGAGCATCCAGACATTTTGCATTAACTCTGACACAATCTCAAGGTGGGGCACATGGGGACCCAGTTCACATTTGGACTCTGGAGACTTCCAGGAGCCAGCATTGCGAAGGTGGCCTTGGGGGTACACCTCCTACCAAGAGACAGGCAGAACCTGCTACAGCTTGATGCCTTTTTAGATCACTTGCTAGAGAAACCACCGTAAATGACTGCCTCTTGCAGACAGCTTATAAAACATTTATTTTCGTTCCTTCTCCTAAGGTTATGTCACTCACCAAAAAGGAGGCATTAGCCTGCTGGGGTTTTTTTGTTTTTTAAACTCTTTTAAATTTATATTACAAAGACTGAAGTTAATCCAATAATGAAAATGCTTCCCTTTGAAAATGAAAACCTTCCTTTCTTTTATTTTCCCTTTGGAAAACAATTATGCTCACTCCTTCTAACAACACAATCTATACTGTCTTAGTCCTCAGGCATTTTTTTTTTTTTTAAGATTTTATTGGGGGATTGGGGAAGGGGAACAGACAAGTTGCTGTCCTTTTGTTCCTCGGTCTAGTTGTGGAGGATGTCGCTTCACTGGCCCATGTTGGTATTATCATTGCACTCTTCCTGGGTGAGGCAGTCGCTTGCCGGCCATTGGACGGCCGCTCACGGCGGCTCACGAAAGCTCACGCCCGCTGCCTGCCAGCCCCATTGCAGCCTACGCCATCACTGGCAACTCACGGCAGCCCAGCTCCAGGTGGAGCTGTTGTTCACCATCTTAGCTGTAGAGGGCGCAGTGTCACTGGCCCTCATATGGGATCCGAACCAGGGCCCTGCTGCTCAGAGCTGGCGTTCCAAGCCAACTCCTAACCAACACGCCACTCAGCCGGCCCAGTCCTCAGGCATTTCTAAGAAACTCCCATGTGTTAATATTGTAATGGGAAAAACAGTCAGGGATCTTGATATGCCTTTTTCAACTTCACTGGCAAAGAAATAGCATCAACAGCTGTTAAGAGTAAAAAATAAACTTATTTGGAGTCAAATTTAATCCTTATTAACAAGATTTTTTGAAAAAAGTTATAATTTAAGATACTGAAGTCAACAAAACAGGTATTTTTAACCAGTAAGAAATAATCTTCCTTTTTTGTCATGAAGTTTCTTAAGTAATTTGAGCTTAACTTTAGATTGAAAACATGAGAATGATAAAAGTACAGGACTTAAGAGCTGAAGAAGAGCTGACTGTTTACTGCAACTGTTCAACACACAGATGAGGCCCCTGAGGCCCCATGCGGCCCCTTAGCCAGTGACCTGCTGACGGGAGGGGTAGGCCTCTGTCTCCCAGGGCTCAGCTTTCCCAGGAGGACTCGCGGCTTTAGTCAGTATCACTTATAATTCTTCAATAAAACTAGTAATTTTACCTTCAGCTATCCATGCCATCGGAAAATAGGGATAGTAATTCTGAAAAATGAAACGGGGACACTGAAAGATCACCTCAGTCTGCTGTTTCAACCTTCTCTCTCAATCACGTTGGTTAGATACATGTTATTGAGTGAGCAGGTCAGTTAGCATGTTAAGATACCAGGCAGAGTTGAGTGACTTGTTTTTCTTAAAAACAATCCCTTGCCTGTTACTAACCCAAGTCTTCAGCAGCAGGTCAAGACTCAGAAAGGTAAGGTCCATGGCCATTTGGCCAATCCCGCCTAACGGTCCAGAGCAGGTTCCACCCGACGCCCTTGCCCTGGCCAGCCGGGGTACCTCCCCCAGCAGCCCTCCAGTGCCTGCACTCGCCTGCTGCCTTAGCAACAGACCCAGCCTGCAAAGTACATCGGACAGGAAAACCCCAGAGCAAGAATTTTACTGTACAGTTTAATGATCTATCTATAGTTAAAAAACTGTTAGGTTCATTAATCAAAATATCAGAATCACACATTTTTATTGATATTTTAAGTACTTTAAGAATGAGTCATTTCAGACTACAAATATGCCGGCAGGGTCTGGCAGCGTGGGGATGACCAGAGACACCATGAGAGGGGATCAGGGACCCAGGAGGGGAGCTGGTGGGCGACCTGGGTGGCCCCTGTGCTCTGCAGTGACACTCACGAGCTTTCAGTGTACAGCCAATCACGTGGGGGAGGAAAGGGGCTGAAATCTCCATGTGTGTAATGACTGAGACGCTGTGTGGGGGACAGGGGCAGGGCAAATTCAAAGGAAGCCCTCAGGCGAGCACGTGTTTGTGAAAGTCAAGTACAAGCTGTCGGGGATAAGGGCCTGAGATGACAGCTCGCGTCTGCACTTTACTTGCACTGGATCCTTTACTCCTCCGGGGGCCTCGGGGGTGGGGGAGCACCTGTTACAGGTGAGAAGAGTCTCAGAGGGTGGTGCTCCCCACTGAGCTCACACAGCTGGGCAGCCACGGAGCAGGCCTGCCCTCTGTTCATCTGCTTACGAGACACGGTCCCCTGACCCGACCCTGCTGTACCTGCTGTCACACGCTGAGACACAATCGGAGCACCAGAGCCCTGGAGGTAAACTACCCAGCTGAGAACATTTCACCAAATAATTTATTAAAAACCCAGAATACCTTATCTTTAATGATGCTTTCTTGACACGCAGTACATTTTGGGCTTGAGGAACTGAGGGGAAATACACAACAAGTACGTTAGAGCGGACGGCCCTTGTCATCTGGACTCCTGGATGCACAGACTCCCACTGACGGCCCGGCGGCTGTGTGACACTCTGGGCGGCAATCAGAGCTTCAGGACGCCAGGGCAAGTTTGGTTTAAAGATAAAGAAAAGGGCAAAAATATTTCTAATGGTAATTTTCTGTAAGGAAGTTGGTAAGTAGAACAACTAGATCAGTCTCATTTGGAAAACCCCTTTCAATTAAAAGTGAAATTTTATTTCAGAAACCAAAACTAGCTTTCTGTGGAGGGCTGTGCAGGGTGAGCATCCAGCTCTTCAGAGCCTGGTACTTTCTCCGCAGCTCTTTTTATTCCCGGTGTGCTGAAAGGCCAGTGCAATTCCACAGACCTAAACAGCACGAAGTTTAAAGGAACCACCCGTCTCCTGTCATTCTTGTGCCTAAACTCAGGACATGAGCCACTGCTCCCAAGGTACCCTTTTTGGACTTCTCACCCCATCCTGTGCCTGGAAACCACTTCCTAGAGATTAAAAATAAAACTTAAGTGTGAGCCCTGCCTACTGCCACAGCCCTGCCTTAGGGCTCCAGGAGTGCCAGGGAGGCTTCAGGGAAGAGGTGGCAGGGCTGGGCACATGTGCTGGGGCTGTGGACGGAGGGTGTAGGCTCCACAAGCCTGGAGAGCCAGGCCGGAGAGCTGAGGGGTGACGGGGACAAAATGAATGTATTTTATAAGAAAAGCTCATTCATTCAGACGACACTAATATGGAGCTCGTGCAGAATTGTTTGAATCGTATGAATCTTTGCACATCCTTAGGCCCTGGGGCTGAGCAGTGTCTGTGTGGGGTCCCCTGACACAGGCAAAGCACTGAGCAGGCAGAGAGCCCGGAGCAGAAAAGGGGCAAACACAGGACCAGCCCCAGGGTGCGCCCTTGCCAGTCCGCAGGCCCGGAGCTGCAGTCAGCAGCTGGTTCCTTGCTGCCGAGATCAGGTGCTCTGAGTTACTGCCGTCAACAAGCTCAACTTAAAGAGTTCCTTCACCCACAAGCGGGGAAGCGGAGTTCACCGTTTAGGGTAAGTAGACAGGAAGGAGCACAGCTGGGAGTACCCGGAGGAGGGCGGTGGGGAGGGGGGCTGGAGGCCATGTTCAGTGGGGTCCACAGAGGAGGCGGCAGCCTTCTCAGGCCCCTGTGCCCTGATGGCACTGAGTCTGAGCGCGTCCTGCCGTAAACCCTGTGCCCAGCACCACACCCAGAAAATACCTGCAGGGTGAACGAAGCAGCTTTCTTGGCCAGTGTTACTTCTGCCCTAAGGCTCCAGCCCGCTGTGTTGACCGCCCCGTGACTCTAAAATGGGATCAGTGCTCAGCTGACCAGGGGCTCAGCACATGTTCTACTCACACGTGCTGGGTCAGTGTACAGACTGGATTCCTACTCAGGCTGGGGACGTGTCCGGCCCCTGCTGATGACCCTGCCCTCCTCAGTCCTGCACACCAGAGCAACTGCACTTCGCTATCTGCTGATGGGTGTCTCCATGGAACTGTGGGCTCCTTGAGCAAAACTCAGCAACACAGATGGGGGTGGAATGGGGGCACTAGGGCCAGAGTGGCCAGCACCATCGAGAAAGCAGCAGGAGCAGGAGACATTACAGCAGATGCTTGTGGGAGGGGAAGACAGGAGTCTGCAAATGGGGTGGGAGGTCCAGGGTGCAGGTCAGAGGCCCCTTAAACTCAGGTGTGGGTCCTACTGGGTTTCCCTAAATTATTCCCACGCTGGCCTCTGAGAATTTACTGGGTTTCTTCAGAGTTCTAAACTCGAGTTTATGTGTTAGGCAAATAAATGAAGGGGTGGGTGGGACAGCGAGGCTGGAGAACCTGAAACGCACCGTGAGCGCAGCCCAGGGAGGGGGCACGTACCTCAGCAAGGCGGCCGTGCAGGTCTCACAGAACCGGTGTCCGCACTCGGTCTGCTTCGGGTTGCACAGCACCAGGCGGCACTTCTCGCACTTGTACTTGTCCTCCACGGTCTTCACGAACCTTTCTTTGTAACCTCCTTGTTCAGGGACGAACACTGACGTCCCGGCGCTACGGTCAGGGTGCAGCTTCAGCGGTGGGTTGGTCTGCAGTGAGCCGGAAGAGTCCATCTTTTTGCTCGACTCCATTTTAAGAAAGAGAATTTCTGTTGGGGAAAAAGAACAGTAAATAAGTAGAGCACTATCATGTTAAATGGCGTGAGGAAATAACAAACATAGCTTTGGAAAAGCAAAAGTGCGCCTTTCAGTTTTAGGAAACACAAGACCGTCCTGACTTCAGTATGTGATGGGACCAAGACACCAAATGTGTCCCCTTCTTCCTACTTCACCCAGACGCTACATTTATGTTGCTATTCAAAAAACTTCCGAAAAGGTGTACACTGTATTTGCAAGGTTCTTTAAAATACAGATACTTCACTTGCCGTGACTTCAACTTCTATGCATCATTCTGATATTTGGCCCAAGCAACAGCCACTCTCAACCAATTTTATTTCCTACTTGTTGCACTGGCGATGACAGTCTCGATGACACGATTCGGGGTGGCCTGTCACACTGCGATGGCATCTCATTCTGACAACAGCACCTAATGTCTGATGGTGTGCAAACTCCTGGCCCTACTCTTCACCATGCCACCCCACGACAGTGTGCCCACAGTGTGCCGCAGGTTGGGTGACAGGACTGGAGCCTGCCTTCCGCCTGCTCCCACCTCATTTCAGGTCCCCACACTGCGCACCACAAAGCTTCATGGCGGGCCCATCGTGGATGGACGGGCACTTTCGTGTCCGGGGACAGCTGGCGAGGGGACAGTAGGACTGGATGGATCTCCTTTGCCATCTGGGCAGGCTCTCCCATCGCATATGGTGACAAGTCTGCAGATGGTTGGTACCCACCTGCAGGGTCCCATCAAGGGACAAAGGGAACAGTTCCTAGACGAGAACCACAAAGACCCCAGCCTGGGCAGCCCAGCCAGCACCCAGCCAGAGTGCGTGGCGCACCTCTGGGGACCTACAGAGGAAGTGTCTTCCAAACTACTGTGTCCTTCTTCAATCCATCAATTCCTGCTGCTTATAAGAAGGGCCACTCTTTCTACTCATGCGGTCCTGAAGACTGGCCCCAACACCACCCTTCTCCCATCTGCATGGCTGTGCACAGCGGGTCAGCTGTTCCCGGTGGGCCTCGGTCCTCACACTGCGGTCAGCTCCTTCTGAGGCTGAAAGAATGAATGTTTCATGCCCAGGGGTGTTTGGGCATGAATGCCAGCAGCACATCTGACAGATAAATGAACTGGTGCTTGAGCCACACCTGGGTTAGGTTTAACAAAATAGAACATTACTGTGGCAGTGTGGCAGCCTCCAGTGAAATCGGTCCATTTGTGAAACCAAGTTTCACAAATGGTCAAAATGACGTCAACAGGCCAGCAGCCCTAGGCTCACAGACCTGTTGGTCGGGGTCCTGCTCATTAACATGCGAACTAGGAAGGTGCCCCCATGAATCTGGCCTGTCAGGAAAGGGGGACCAGGAGTTGACCTGCTGCCCTCTCCCGCTCCCCACATGGGGCACCTTTTCCACAGGTGCTCTAGGCGCCTCCCTCCTGGAATACACGTCCTGCCTTTGCAAGGACGCCGGCCGCATGCACGCGACCCCCTTTGCCCTGTGTGCGCTTTCCCCACGGCACTTCCTGCCTTCTAGGACTGCGTGCTTCATGGCTTCCCCCCCCCCCAAAGGTTTTATTATTGGGGAATTGGGGGAGGGGAACAGACAAGTTGCTGTCCTTTTGTTCTTCAGTCTAGTTGTGGAGGACGTCGCTTCACTGGCCCATGTTGGTATTATCATTGCGCTCTTCCCAGGTAAGGCAGATCGGCCATCTGCCATTGGACAGCCACTCACGGTGGCTCACGAAAGCTCATGCTGGCTGCTGACCAGCCCCACTGCAGCCTACGCCGACACCAGTGACTGACAGCAGCCCAGCTCCAGGTCGAGCTGTTGTTCACCATCTTAGCTGTAGAGGGCGCAGTGTCACTGGCCCTCATGTGGGATCCGAACTGGGGCCCTGCTGCTCAAAGCTGGAGTCTCAAGCCAACTCCTAATCAACACACCACTCAGCCGGCCTTGTGCTTCATGTTTATTGTCTCTCTCTCTTCAGTAGAACATAAGCTCCGTGATGACACGGATTTTGATCTGTTTTGTTGACTGACAAACCCCAGGTACCTAGAATAGTGCCTGGTGGATAGACGGTACTCAATACCCCTTCGCTGAGTTAACAGAGAGAATTAAATGTCCAGAACAGGCAAATCCAGGGACAGAAAGCTGACCCAAGGTTACCAGGGGCTGGGGGAGGGGCGTGTCACTAACGGGCATGGGGTCTCTTGCTGGGGTGATCGAGGGGTTCCAGAACTGGATAGTGAGGATGACTGCACAGCTCTGCAATGACGCTAACCACCACTGAGCTGTACACGTTAAACGGGTGAATTTTATGGTATGTGAATTACATCTTAACTTAAAACCTAAATAAAGAATACTATAAAGTAACTGTTCCAAATGGTTCTAGTTGGGTTTGGTTAACTTGTGATATTTACATAGTCATATACTTTAAAATAGATTCTCAAACTGAAACTGTATGCGCCTGATGTGGACCTGCCTGACACAACAGGCGGTGATGAGATTTTCATTTATAACAGTACATGCTCTTGGGAAAACAACCAACCACTAAGATACGGGGAGTAAAGTGAAAAGAATCAGGTCCCAGAGGCAGACGCTCCTGACGGGTGTTCTGTGCGACATCACCTCCTGTGGGCCAGAAATGGCAAATCACACATGAGACAACGTATCTTTTTCTCCTGCACACAAACTGTGTCGCACGTGCAAACTAGCCTAGCTTTCTTTTGTCACCAGTGGTGTATCCTGCGTGCTTCGCCACAGCAGCATGTGGGGACCCCTTATAACTCCGAGGGGCTGCACAGCGCTCCATGCATGCCTTCCCATAATGTACACGGCCGGCTCTCCTCATGGAAGATTGGGCCGGTTTGAACACTTTGCTGTTACATACATGCAGGCCAGCATTCCTGAACATATATTGTTGCACACTTAGGCAAGCATAGAGCCACAGAACTGCAGGGTCGAAGATGTGCATTTGAAAATACTATCCTCATTACCAAACTGCCTTCTAAAAGGTTACTACTGTACACTGTACACTTCCTCCGATGGTTAGTAGACTATGTATTAAGCAAGCATTACTGTAGAGGACAACAGCCGGTTCCATCAAACACTCACGCTTCCCACTTTGTTTCGGCCTTGGCACTGTTTTTTGGCCATGTTGCTCTGCAAACATCAGGGTTCTCCTGTGGGTGCCACCTCCTGTGGTCATCACCTCCTGTAGCTGCCACTTGCTGTGGACGCCACCTCATGTGGCCACCTCCTGTGGATGCCACCTCCTGTGGTTGTCACCTCCCGTGGACGCCACCTCCTGTGGATGCCACCTACCATGGACGTCACCTCCTGGGGGTCAGGCAGCAGGCACAGCCTGCTTGAGGGCACACTCATCACCCTTCTGCACGTGTGGGAGAGCCCTTCTTCAGGTGGGCAACTCGGCAAAGGTTTGCCAAACCAGTTGTATATTATTTCAATGTACATGGGCACCTACAGTGTACACAGCTCTGTGTGTCACACATCAGGGGACAGAGGGGGGACGGAGATTGTCTCCACCCTTAGATAGCTCTGAGAGAGTTGGGAGAGAGGTGGGCACTCAGAGTCAACAACTGAAACAGGCAGCAGACGTGCGAAACACCACCCTGGAGCTACAAAGGAGGTGCGTCTCCAAAGGAGGAAAACATCACCTGTTTGAGGCAGATCGTGGCTTCCTGACTTGACTGTGGCATAATTCCAATTCTAAGAGGACAAGGAGGGCGGCAGACACACAGCACTGTTAGGTGGCTGTGGAGGGGAGCCTGGCACTGGGGGTTCTGGGAGGGGGCAGGCAAGTGGGCCATCTGGCACTGACTGCTCTGCATGGGAAGGCTGGTCCTTGGGCATAGCATTTATCTTCTGAGCCTCTCTAGTCCTTTTCATGAAAGGCAGATGCTACCCCTACTTCTCAAGCACTACCAGGCATCCCGAGGTCATCGATGCGAATCCCTCTGCTAACTGCAGCACTTACACACAGAAGCTACATCCTCCTGCCAGCGGGGGTCGGGAAGCCTGACAAGCATTGGGCTGCTTCCTCATCTTAGATGGCTCAGCCTTTCTTCAAAATGCCCCTTCTCAGCAATTAGGCAAGAAAAATAAATAAAAGGCATCCAGATTGGAAAGGAAGAAGTAAAACTACTTCTTTTTTCAGATGATATAATCTTGCATATAGAACATACCAAAGAATCAACTGAAAACTAGTTGAATAAACTTGTTCAGCAAAGTTGCAGGATATAAGATCAATGTATCCAAGTCAACTATAGCTCTATACACTAGCAATGAATAATCCAAAAATGAAATTAAGAAAACCCATTTATAACAACATCAAAAAGAATAAAGCATCTGGGAATAAATGTAACCAAATGAAAGCAAGATGTGTATGCTAGAAATTATAAAACATTGTGAAAGACAGTAAAGAGTCGAGCAAATGGAAAGACATCCCTGTTCATGGCCTGGAAGACTTGACATTGCTAAGAGGGCAGTGCTCCCCAAGGTGGGCTACAGGGTCATCTCACTGCTTAGTAAAATCCCAGCCTTTTTTTTCCCCCACAGAAATGAGCTGAACCTAAAATTCATTTAGAAATGCAAGGGACTCAGATGACAAAACAATCTTGAAAAAGAACAAAGTTGGAGGACTCACACTTCCTGATTTCCAAACTTACTGCAGATCAATGAGGACACTGGGACTGGCATGAGGACAGGCACACAGGTCAATGAAACAGAACAGAGAGTCCAGAGATAAATAAACCCTTACATTTATGGGCAGCTGGTTTCTGACAGGGGTTCCAAGACTATTCAGTGGGGGAGGAACAGCGGGCTGGCTCACTACTGTTGCAGAACAAGGAAGGCCTCACGCCTGTAAGGCTGCCGGAGGTCACTTCATGGCAGCTGCTTAGGCACCTGCCTCCTCCCTTCCCAGGTGGTCAACTGCGCAAGGCCCTGGTTCTGAAAGCACTGCTTCAGGGAGAACCAGTGGGTGGGCTCTAAGGCCTCCCTTGTTGGTATCCTTTGCCTTTCAGAAAATGTATTAGGTGACACACACAAAAGAGTATGTGTCACTGGGGCAGCCGGTTAGTTCAGGTGTTAAGAGCACGGGCTTATAACCCCAAGGTTGCTGGTTTGATTCCCACATGGGCCACGGAGCTGTGCCCTTCACAATTAGATTGAAACAACTACTTGACTTGGAGATGATGAGTCCTGGAAAAACACACTGTTTCCCAATAAAATGTCTTAAAAAAAGAAAAAGAGTATGTGTAATTTACATGCAAGGTAAGACTACAACAAAATGAATGACCCCCAGAACCCACTACCCACTTAACAGTCGAAATTTACCTGAGTGCTCTTTTCTCAGCCATCTTCCTGCTGCTCTCCAAAAGTACAATGCAGCCTGAACTTTGTATTTAGATTACTCTTGAATCATATGTATTTTTCTTCTTAATCAATATACTTTTGCCTGTTTTTAACTGCATAAAAATGACATACCATATGGAGTCCCCGTCATCAGTTATAAATATCCATCTGTTGTGTGCAGTTGATACACTCCATTCATTTTCACTGCTGTATAATGTTCTATGATATACGCATCATTTTCTTATCAGTGTCCAGTTTTTGCTATTATGAACGATCTGCTCTGACCGTTCTGGTACATCTCTTCTGGGTCCTCATGTAAGTTTCTCTAGCGTATATACTCAAGATCAGGGGGATCAGGGTTTGGCAAACTACAGCCTGTGGGTCAGCTCTAGCCAGCAGCCTATTTTTGTTAGGCCCTTGAGTTAAGAATGCTTTTTAAATTTTAAGGCGTTAAACAGACAAAGGCCACATGTGGTCCACAAAGCCCAGGTCTGCCACCTTGCCCTTCCCAGAGAGAGTCTGCCAACGTCTGCCGACTCGACCTCCAGAGCACGGAGAGGCCGCGAGTGTGCCGGTGGCATGCGTGGCCCATGTGCCAGCGGGGCCAAGCTGCTCCCCAAAGCAAAGCAGCATCAAATCCTGTTGAGCCACGTCCTCCCTGGCCCTGGGTACTGTCAGAAGCCTTCGTTCCTGCGGCTGAGCAGGAACACAGGTCTCTTTTCCGTACTCTGATAATTACATGGGTCTAGCATCTTTTCATAAGCTCGTGGGCCACTGGTTTCCTCCCGTGAAATGTCTCCTTGCCATCTTTAACTGGGTTACTGTCTTTTACAATATTGATTTGTAGGGGTATTCATATATTCTGATTGTTCATCCTTTATTGCTATATGTGTACGTCTTTGCCCCAGTTTGTGGCCTGACTTTAACTTTATGTTTTTTAATGAAGAGAAGTTCTTAATTGTAATGTAGTCAAATTACCCATGTCTTGGCCTTTTAAAAATATTCCAATTAGCTTATGGGTGACGCTGATGAGAAAGGAACAACCAGTACATGTAGAACCGAAATAGAAAGCAGTTCTAACTCTACCACAGAGTCGTTTTCAGAAGAAGGATATTCTGCTCAAATAAAACTAGCAAATGAGCTACTGTGTCAAACAGACTCAAAGTGCTCAAGGAAAATATTCTTCCTAAACAAAAGCTTACTCAAGAGGAACCCGAGCAGGGCCCCACAGGCAGGCCCATGACCTTTGCAGCAGTGAGATGGCCTGTGGGCCTCAGTGGCCCATGGAGAGCAGGGCTAGACAGCTGGCAGGTGCTGGGCTGGTGGATGGATGACTGTGCTCAGGCTTACTGACAATCCCAACCTTCCCCAGCCATCAACTGTCATCACGGGAAGTCAGCTCTCCTTGGAAGTGTAAGAAGCACCTTATCAACCCCTAGGAACAATGTCTTTAAGTCTTGAAATAAGATCTATACCCACCTATTGTGTCCCGAGCAAAAGGGAGTTTGGATTCAGGAAAATCACCACTGGAGGCAGCATTTTCATAATCAAACCAGGCACAGTCAATAGTGAGCACTCTTCAACTTAAATACTAAGGTGGTGTATCACCTTAGGACCACATACAAAGTCATGTGAAGGGGAAACCACTGAGGTGAATGTGCTTCAGGTTCCCTGGGGACCCACTGAGGTAACAGGGAGGGTAAAAAACTTAGGATCACCAAAGGAAACCAAATTTCTGTCTGTAAGATCAAGCTTTCAATAACAACAAGGTAGGGCAAGGTTTACTAGAATGCCCGCCAGCCAACAGGCACACACAAATATTAACAACAACAATTTATTGTCTTTTTATTATTTACCTTTGTAAGCTATCTTCAAATCTTTCTGCAATGAGGGGGGGGGACGTAAATTAGGCAAACTCATAATGAGTCACCACATGAAGAACAGATGAGTGAGTGACATCAGTAAAAAATGGCTGAGTAAGGAACTCCACAAGTCCATCCTTCAATAAAGCAAGAAAAAAACTGGCAAAACCTGTCAGAAACAACTTGTTTGGAATGTGGGAAACTAACCAAAAGCTAGCAGCAATGAGATGAACACTTAAGTAAGAGAAGCTATCCATCTAATCTTGGTGGAAACAGTGAGCTCAGTGGCATCTGACGTGGGCCCATCCCCCGAGAGGCAGTGCCTGGAAGAAAAGGGCCTGCAATCCTGCACAGGTACTTGGCAGGGGGGTGCGCTGGGGCTGGGTGTTGGGGAGCAGAAAATGCCTTATTACAAAGAATTTCTTTTTGGTGGCTTGTTTTGACCTATCTGGGAGCTCCCTACAAGACAAGCTCAAAGGGCCTGCCTTTACCTCACCAAACTCCAAATTCTCCCAGTGCTGAGGTGGCTACTGGAGGGGTGGGGTGTGTGTGTGTGTGGGGGGGAGGGGGGTTACTGAAAACATTTCCAGGCAAATGTATTAGTCACTGCAGCATGGGGCACTCAATCAGAGCTGAGGCAAACAACAGACTAACAAGAAGGTTGAGAGGAACAGCTGGGAAATAAGGGTTTTGAAAAGTTCCAATACATTCCTGGGACTCTAGAAGACCACGCAAATGCCCAGGGCCTCATGCACACTCAGGAAAGGCCTGAGAAGGCCCACAACTCTCACCTCTAGTTGACCTTCAGGTTCTGCACAAGCAGGAAGTGAATGCTAAGGCAGAGTTGTCAGCTGCCTGGCTGAGAGTTGAAGGCATACCCAACACTTACACAGACCCCATCTGAAAAACTGGGAGAGAATATTGATTCCAGACACCTAAGGAAATCTCTGTCCAATCACTAGCTGGCCACTATCCTAATGAAATGGACTTCAGTGACCACACATAATAAAGAATATAAACTTTACAAAATTAGCTCAAAAAGGTCATTACACAAACAACTGTAACAAGTAGCAACAACAAATACTGAAGAGGGGGAGAGTCTCTTTTCCAGATTGGCCGCGTTATAATATTAAAAAAACATTCTACTTTCAAAAATAATTATAAGGTATGCAAGAAAAACAAGGAAATATAGCCATACAAAGGAAAAAAGGCAAGTAACAGAAAATGTCCAGAAGAAAACCTAGACATTTGACTTATAAAGTCTTTAAATAATCTAATTTACACGTGTTCAAAGAGATAAAGGAAACAGTGTCCAAAGAACTAGAAGAAATAAGGTCTCATGAAATGAGGGGCTGTCAATATAAAAAATTTTTAAAAAGGAATCAAACACATTCTGGAGTTAAAAAGCACAATAACTGAACTAGAGGGGCTCAACACCATAATTGAGCAGGCAGAAGAATTAGAGATCTTGAAGACAGGTCAGTTGAGATTTGTTGATAAGTCAACTGACTTTATCCAGTCTAAGTAATGAAGGGGAAAAAAAATAAAAATGAACACAGGCTCAAAAACCTGTGGGGCACCATCAATCATACCAACATATATATTATGGGAGACAGAGAAAAGAGAGGAGGGAGAAAAAGGGGTGAAAAGAATATCTGAAGAAATAATGGACAAAAACTTCCCATATTTGATGAAAAAAAATATATATATTTTTTTAGCTGAGCCATTCTGCCACCTGTTGGCAGCTCAGCAGCATCTCAGCCTGGGCGGGACTCGAACCGCTGTTGCTCAGAGCTCAAACTCTTGAGTGAGCTCTTAACCAGCTGAGCCACTCGGCCGGCCCTTGATGAAAAATATTAATTTGCACATTCAGGGAGCTCAACAAACTCCATGTGGGATAAAATTCAAGAAATCCACACTAATTAAAATTATAATCGAATTGATGAAAGAGCATTTTGAAAGCAGCAAGAGAGAAGCGACTCTTCACATACAAGAATTTCTTCAATAAGATTAACAGTTGATATCTCATCAGAAACCATGGAGGACAGAAGACAATGGGATGACACATTCAAAGGGCTGAAAGAAAAAAAAATTAACAAAGAATCCTATATTCAGCAAAACTGTCCTTCAAAATAACTAACCTTTGGGGTGACCGGTTAGCTCAGTTGGTTAGAGTGTGGTGCTGATCACACCAAGGTTGCCAGTTTGATCTCAGCATGGGCCACTGTGAGCTGCGCCCTCCTTAAAAAGTCAACTATGCCATTGTAGCATGAAAGCAATGTGTAACCAATGACCATGTTCCCCAATAAAAAAAACCACAGGGCCAGCTGGGTGGCACAGCTGGTTAGAGCGAGAGCTTCTGAGCAATAGGTTTGGTGGTTCGAGTTCCACATGGGACAGTGAAGCTGCGCCTGAGCTGAGTTGCGAACAGGCAGCCGGATAGCTCAGCTGGTGAGAGTGCGTGCTCCTAACAACAACAAGGTTGCTGGTTTGACTTCCTCATGGGATGGTGGGCTGCACAACTAAGATTGAACACAGCACCTTGAGCTGAGCAGTCGCTCAGCTGGTGAGAGCGTGTGCTCTTAGCGACAAGATTGCCGTTTCGACTTTCACATGGGATGGTGGAATGCACCCCCCCACAACTAGACTGATAGTGGCAACTGGACTTGGAGCTGAGCTTGCACCCTCCACAATTAAGATTGAAGGACAACAACTTGATATTGAGCTGATTGGTCCTAGAAAAACACAATGTTTCCTTTCCCCAATTCCCCAATAAAATCTTAATAATAATAATAAAGTGCTACTCTTTTTTAAAAAAATCACGAAAACAAAAAAAACCTATCTTCAACAAAATACTAGAAAACCGAATCCAACAGCATATGAAGGGTATTACACATCATGACCAAGTAGGATTTATCCCAGAAAGGCAAGGGTGGTAAAAAACAAACAAACAAATAAAATCAATCAATGTAGTGTACTGCATTAACAGAACAAGGGGAAAACAAAACCACATGATCATCTCAACTGATGTAGAAAAAGCATCTGACAAAATCCAACATGACAAAAAACCCTCAGAAAACAAGGCAAAAAAGGGAACTGCCTTGACAATGATAAAGGGTATCCATGAAAAGTCCATGCTTAATGGTGAAAGACTGAAGGTTTTCCCTCTAAGACAGCGGTTCTCAACCTTCCTAATGCCGTGACCCCTTAATACAGTTCCTCATGTTGTGGTGACCCCCAATCATAAAATTATTTTCGTTGCTGCTCTATAACTGTAATTCTGCTACTGTTATGAATCGTAATGTAAATATCTTTGTTTTCCGATGGTCTTAGGCGACCCCTGTGAAAGAGTCATTCGACCCCCAAAAGGGTCGCGACCCACAGGTTGAGAACCACTGCTCTAAGATCAGGAAGAAGGAAAGGGTGCATATTTTCACCACTGATATTCAACACTATACTGCAAGTTTTAGCCAGAGCAATTAGGGGGTAAAAAAAAAAAAAAGCCATCCAAATTAGAAAGAAGTAAACTGTCTCTATTCACAAATGACATGCTCCTATATGTAGAAAATCCCAAAGAATTCATAAGAAAAACAGCTAGAGCTAATAAAAAAATTCACCAAAGTTGCAGCGTATAAGATCAACACAGAAACATCAGTTGTGTTTCTATATCCCAGCAATAAACAATTTGAAAATGAAATTTAAAAAAGAAATTCCATTTACAGTAGCATCTAAAAAGCTTAAAATACCTAGGAATAAATTTAACCAAGGAGCTGAAAGATTTGTCCACTGAAAACTACAAACCAATTGCTGAAAGAAATAAAAGAAGACACTATTAAATGACAAGACATTTGTTTGTTCCAAAACAAATTTATGTACATGGACTGAAAGGCTTAACATTGTTACGAAAGCACTACTATTTATGATGGTTAATTCTGTGTGTCAACTTGACTGGGCCACGGGGTGCCTAGAAGATTTGGTCAAACATTATTCTAGGTGTTTCTGTGAGGGTGTGGGGAGAGATTAACATTTAAATTGGTAGACTGAGCAAAGTAGATTGCCCTCCCCAGAGTGGTTGGGCCTCATCCAATCAGTCAAAGGCCTGGACAGAACAAAGGCTGAGCCTTCCCCAAGCAAGGAGGATTCTTTCTGCCTGGCTGCCTTCAAACTGAGACATCATCTTTTCCTGCCTTTGGACTTGAACTGAAATATCAGCTCTTCCTGGATCTCAAGCCTGCTGGGCTCTGCACAGGAACTAAGCCATCAGCTCTCCTGGGTCTCCAGCTTGCCAACACACTCTGCAGATCTCGGGGCTTGCCTGCCTCCATAATTGTGTGAGAGCCAATTCCTTATAACGAATACCTCTTCACACACACACACACACACACACACACACACACACACACACACACAGTTCTGTTTCTCTGGAGAACTCTAATACTACACTACCAAAGTGATCTACAGATTCAGTACAATCCCTACCAAAATTCCAATGGCCTTTCTTTTACAGAAATGAAAAATCTGACCTTTAATTTCATATGGACTTACAAGGGGACCCCAAGGGGCCAGAATAACATTGAAAAAGAAACAACGTGGGAACACTCACACTTCTCAAACTTACTAACATAACTACAATAATCAAAACAGTTTAATACTGGCATAAGGGTAGACATATAGACCAACGGAATAGAAATGAGAGTCCAGATATAAGCCCATACATCTATGGCCAAGTGATTTTTGACAAGGATGCCGAGACCATTTAGCAGGAAAAAAAACAGTCTCCAGCACAAGTGGGTAACCAGAAGCTGAAGAATGAACTTGGACCCTTACCTCACTCCATATACACAAACCAACCCAAAATGGATCAAGCACTAAAATATTGGGTTGTCAGAAAAGTCATAACGTATTTTTCTATGTTTTTCGTTGCAAAAATGCGTCATGACTTTTCCGACAACCCAATATATGTAAGAGCTAACACCATAAAACTCTTACAAGAAACATGGGGTAAATCTTCACGACCTTGAATTTGGCAAAGGATTCTTAGCTATGACACCAAAAGCATAATCAACAAAAGAAAAAAAACAGATCCATTGGACTTCACCAAATTTGAAAACTTTTATACATAAAAGTACATCAAGGATGTGAAAAGACAACAAAACTGGAGAAAACATCATCAGTCATCAGGGAAATGCAAATCAAAACCACAAGTTATCACTTCATACCCACCAGGATGGTTATAATTAAAAAAAAAAAAAAGGGTAAGGTGAGGATGTGGGGGAAAAAAAGGTATTGGTGAGGATGTGGAAAAATAGAAACTCTAATGCATTGCTGGTAGAAACATAAAATGGTTCAGCACTGTGGAAAACAGTTTGGCAGTTCCTCAAAAAGCTAAACACAGTTACCACATGACCCAGCAATTCTACCCCTACATATATACACAAGAGAACTGAGAACATGTTTATATAAACACTTGTACATGAATGTTCACAGCAGCATTATTCATAGTAAACAAAAAGTATTAACAGCCCAATGCCATCAAGAGATGACCGGATAAACAAAATGTGCTCTATCCACACAATGGACTATTATTCAGCCATAGAAAGGAATGAAGTACTGATACAAACGTGCTATCATGAATGAACATTTCTGCTACGTGATAAAAATCAGGAAAAAAAGGCCACATATTGTATGACTCCATTAATATGAAATGGCCAAAACAGGCAAATCCAGAGAGACAGAAAGTAGATTAGTGGTTGCCAAGGGGAGAATAACGGACGTGTCTTCTTAGTGGGTATGGAGTTTCTTTTGGGAATGATGAAAATGTTCTGGAATGAGATAGTGGTGATAGTTGTCTAACATTGTGAATATACTAGAAACCACTGATGTACATTTCAAATGGTTTAAGTGATGGAATTTTCTTTTTTTTGTTTTAAGATTTTATTGGGGAATTGGGGAAGGGGAACAGTGTTGGGGAATTGAGGAAGGGGAACAGCCAAGTTGTTGTCCTTCAATCTTAGTTGTGGAGGTCACAGCTAGCTCAGCTCCAAGTCCAGTCACCATCCGGCCACCTGTCAGTAGCTCGCGGCCGCTCAGTTTAAGGTGCCGTGTTCAATCTTAGTTGCGGATGGGAATAGCCCACCATCCCATGTGGGAGTCGAACTGGCAACCTTGTTAGGAGCACGTGCTCTCACAGCTGAGTCATCCTGCCAGCGGCAGCTCAGCTTGGGTGCAGCTCACTGGCCCATGTAGGAATTGAACTGGCGACCCTGTTGCTCAGAGTTTGTGCTCTTAACCAACTGAGCCACTCAGCCAGCCCCTAGGTTTCTTGATTTAAATATAAATACCTTTTCACTTATACATGGGTATAAAACTAGTTAAATTCTACCTTAATCTGGGAGCTTAGTTGTGACAATTATAGGTTAATGAAATTCTGTAGTATTTATAATAATTATTGTGTTGATGGAAGAAAAGTTATGCAAGCTCAGTCAAATGCATTAAGGAGGTAGTGGAGGAAGCAACTGTTAGGGACTTGGGACTGATGTTAGCAGCCTGATTTGGGGAAGCAACTCGGAGGTTACAACACCCAGAAACTGGACACACATGCCTCCGGTTAGCACATCGGCCACACGCGGGAGATGGGAACCTAGGCCGCAGCCAACGCCTCACCTCCCACGCTGTCTTAGCATAAGGTTTGGGAAGAGGATGTTTGCTTCCATACGGAAAAACATTCTGCTGAGCAGCAGCAATAAATACAGTAAGAAAAGGGGCGCAAAGGAAACTACATGAAGGGAAAGTATGTGCTCTGAGGCACTGAGGAGGAGCCAAGGCCAGACGCCCCCCCCCCCGAGGCTGCGGCCTGGGGCTGGTGTCCTGGGCCTGTGCCAAGGACCGGGGCCTGCCTGCCACAGCGCCTGGCATTCTTACTCCTAGAACTCTGATTCTGCAGTTTCCTTCCAGTAGAATTATTACTCTGTTGGTACACTATTTACTGTTTGCTACATGTTTAGGCATGAGCTTACTGTATTTTGAGGCCAAATTTTTACGCAAATGAAAAAAACCCCTATGTGAGCAAGTCACTTCCTAGCATTTTCGTTTGTTGGACGCTCAGGAAGCCCCTCTCACAGCTGAGGCGTGTCTGTGCTTAGACGCCCCAAGCGGCGGGCCTGGGCTCCTCTCTCTTGCCTCTGCACTTCCACTGCTCCAATCATTTATTCTACGTTCCTTCCTTCTGTGGTTTAAGTTGAGCTGCATTTTACTTGGAGATTAGAAACTGGAAATAAAAGTACATCTGCTGACAAAAGGGTGTTCCAAGAACTGGAAAGCCCGGGGAAAACCAAAAAAGGGAAGCATCAGATAAACAAAGAAAATGGCTCCTGCCAGCAATCAAGTATGAAACGCCACATGGATATGGAAAGCTGAGCTCAACTTCGCGCCCAGCTGGGAAATCAAAAATCTCATCCAAGTGATGCCAATAAACAGAGGAGGGAAAAACCCGTCAGCAGACAGGTGTGTCTGGTGGTAGGTTTCCTGGCGGTCCATCTTTATGCAAACATTGCAGCACAGCACACTGGCTCTTCATGACACCTGATGCCAAACACTCCACCACGGGACACGGCCTGTGGCTTACTGGCCACCACAAGAGGAGACTAGATGCTTATCCAAACAAACAAGGCAGATCATAATGACATATTAAAAGCCCCACTGAGGGGGCGAGTGGCGTGTTGGTTAAGAGTTGGCTTGGGACACCAGCTCTGAGCAGCAGGGCCACAGTTCGGATCCCACATGAGGGCCAGTGATACTGCGCCTGTACAGTTAATATGGTGAACAACAGCTCGACCTGGAGCTGGGCTGCCATGAGTTGTTGGCAACGGCGTAGGCTGCAGCCCCTGCTGCAGTGGGCTGCCGTGAGCTACCGCATGTGGCTGGCAGCCAGTGTGAGCTGCCAATGGCCGCTGTGAGCAGCCAGCCGTCCAATGGCCGGCGACTGATCTGTCTCACCCGGGAAGAGCGCAATGATAATACCAACATGGGCCAGTGAAGCGACGTCCTCCACAACTAGACTGAAGAACAAAAGGACAGCAACTNCTTAGCTGTAGAGGGCAGTGTCACTGGCCCTCATATGTGGGATCCGAACAGGGGCCCTCTGGTGTCCCAAGCCAGCTCTTAACCAAAGTGCCACTCGGCCGGCCCCCATTCAAGTATCTTGACATCTACTATTTACACTAACTCCCGTTTTTCACTAACCTTTAGGGCAGGGATCATGCCGTATTCCACCCCCCTACACACACTCCAGCACCTAACAAGGTGCCAGACACACTCGGCAGACACTTGCCTTCTGGGGAGCTAAACTCCTCTAAGCATCTTTCTACAAACCTTCCTTTCCCAGTGAAAGTGTCGCTCCCCCAACCCTGGTCTACACTCTAAGGTCACCCATCGTATCACTTAGACGCCTGTACTGGCCGTGCTTCCTCCTCTCTCCCACATGTGACTATGAGTTTCCTGAAAATGAAATGCGTCTTCTTAAGGCATGTGTCCTCAGCACTCAAAAAGTACTTACCACACAGTAAGCCTTCACTGCATATTAGTCGTAGTTAGTAACTACTCCTGTAGTTATTTATTCCTCACAATTCTATAATTACTCCTCTCCTTTGTCCCCCTCCGTGATACAGATGAGGAAACTGGAACACAAAGATTCAGCAACTTCTCAACCTTACACCTCAGCAGTGGCAGTGGTCTGCCTCTCGAGTCCATGGCTCTGAACACTGTCTGACCAGGCAGTAACAGCATCAGCAAAGGCATGCTCATGACTTAGGATGTCGCAAAATCAAAACAGATGTATGCTGTAAAATCGGATTTGCCATGTGCATCTCAAATTGTCTTTAAAAGGTCATCCAATGGTCCAAATCTCTCCTTGGACTGTTGAGGAACTAAGATAATCAGATTCCGGGCCAGCCGAGTGGCGTGTTGGTTAAGAGTTGGCTTGGGAGTGCGAGCTCTGAGCAGCAGGACCGTCAGTTCGAATCCCACATGGACCAGTGACGCTGCACCCTCTACAGCTAAGTTGATGAACAACAGCTCGACCTGGAGCTGGGCTGCCGTGAGTTGCCGGCAGCAGCATAGGCTGCAGTGGGGCTGCCGTAAGCTACTATGAGTGGCCAGCAGCCAGCGAGAGCCACCATGAGAGGCCATCCAGTGACCAGGGGCTGATCTGCCTCATCCGGAAAGAACAAAATGATCACAATACCAATACGGGCCAGTGAAGCAACGTCCTCCACAACTAGACTGAAGAACAAAAGGACAGCAACTTGTCTGTTTCCCTTCCCGGTTCCCCAACCAATTCCCCAATAAAATCTTAAAAAAAAAAAAAAAAAAAAAAAAANTTTTTGTTACTGATTTATAGCTCAATTCCACTAAGGTCAGAGATTATAATCCGATTATAACATTGCTTTGAAATATATTGAAATTTGCACTATAGCCCAGTATTGTTCAATTTTTATAAATGTCTTATGTATGTATGAAAATAAAGTACATATATGTTGCAGTTTCTGGACAGAATGTTATTTATACGTACATCAGACCAAGGGTATTGATCCTATTTAAAACACCTGTGCTTACAGGTTACAAGATTTTTGGGGGTTTTTTGGTCTGCTTATTCAATCAACAACTAAGAAAAATTTCCATCTGAACTGGAAATTTCCATCTGAACTGAAATGGAAAATTTCCTTTTTCCTTGTACGTGAATTTCCTTTAGAATTTCTTATAGTGTAGTTCTGCTGGTGATAAATTCTGTCAGCTTTTATTGGCCTAGAAATTTTTACTTGACTTTCATTTTTGAAAGATATTTTCACTGGGTACAGAATTTGAAACTAATGGGTCCTCCTTTGGGTTCTTTAAAAATGTTACTCTGTTGTCTTCTGGCTGGCACAACTTCTGACCAAAAGTCGGCTGTCTTTTGTATTTTTGTTCCTCTGTAATGTGTCTTCTTTTCTTCTCACTGCTTTTTAAGATTGATTTTCCTCTTTATTATTGGTTTTTCAACAATTGGACTATGTGGTACCTTGATATGGTTTTCTTTGATTACTCTATTTGAGGTTTTTGAGCTTGTGATTTATAGTTTTCATCAAATCTGGACATTTTAAGCCATTATTTCTTCAAATACTATTTCCATTCCCTCCTCTTCTTCTGGAACTCCACTTACACATATTTTAGAACAGTTGGTTTTGACTCAAAGGTCACTAACGCTGTTATTTTGTTCAGTTTTCTTTATTCTTCATGCTGTATTTTGGGTAGTTTCCATCACTATGTTCTAAAGTTCACTCATCTTTCCTTCTGTGGTGCTAATTTGTTTTCTGGCTTCTCTCTCCCTGCCCTGTAATGTGGAAACTGTCTCTAGGCCAGGATTGGCAAACTATGGTCTGAGGGTCAAATCTAACCTGCTGCCTGTTTTTATTAATCAAGTTTTATTGGGGCACATTGACACCCATTCATTTATATGGTATGAAAGCAGCCACAGACAAAGGCAGAATTGAACAGTTGTAACTTAGACCTATGGTCTGCAAAGCCTAGGATATTTACTATCTGGTCCTTAATAGAAAAAGTTGTAGAATGCTGTTCCACAGAATAAGCTGGAATTATCGTAGGGCTCGTTTCATTTGGTTCCCTTTTTCAGGGGACACAGTCCTAACCTTCCTGCTGACCAATGTCTGCTTCATATATTTTGTCTGGTTTTCAAGTTGGTTAAGATGAGAGTCAGGTTTGAGACTCGAGTGAGGTAAGTGAGGCACTTGCCTCAGGTACAAATTTTAAGGGAGTGCCAAAAAACTCAGTAATAGAGATAAAATCAAAATTAATGCAAAAAAATCCATGAGAAACAAAATACAGTAAAAGCTTAGATTGTAAGTAACGTGGTTTCAAAGTGTTCTGCAAGACGAGCAAACACTTCTAATACATTTTAATGTGGTAAACGAGTGATGTCTTGCAATACAAGTAGTTTGTTTCCGGAACGAGTTATGCTCGCAAACCAAGGTATTACTGTATTAACATTTTGTTTAAAGATAGTATCAGTAAAAGTGCTGAGCTAAGCTATACTGGAGCTAAGGCAAAAGGAAAAATCATTAATACTGATCCTGTATTTAAAACTTGACTTTTTTCATCATGGATTTTTTTCCATAAAATTTGATTTTTTTAAGTGTTGCATTAAAATGTCATTAATCTCAATTACTGAGCTTTCTGGTGCCCCTTTAAATTCTGCACCTGAGGCAAGTACCTCAATCACCTCACCCGAGTCCTGGTGGAGAGCAAACCTGGGCCCTGTTATTTCATCATGGTGGAAATGGAAGACTCCAGGGACAAGTTGCTTGGTAAGCAATATCGCACCGGTATGTTGTAACTACTAGAGTTTATCAGAACTGGCAAATTAAATGTTTTCTCAGCGATATCTCAGAAACAGAATAAGGCTTCAATGTGAAACATTATGCTCTAATTACTTCTATTTGCAACTAATGGTCTTATATTTACATTTTCATACACATACCCTAGACAGGAAAATACTATATAAGAATATAAAACTTTTCTTGTAATTATCAAGGAAGTATATGCCACAAAGATATTGCGACTGTAAAACAATACTGTACAGTAATTCTGTATATCCAGGCGATATATTTACATTATAAGGTATTCAAAAACAGCCATGCAGCACCTGTTACCAAGTCAGTTTTTTGGTCAAAATACATGCCCAGTCTCCAAACATAATAGTTCAATTAAAAGCAGGTCAGTCAACAAACTTCCTTTCCTGATTCTGCAGGAGTACAGCCTTCTGCAATTAGTCAGCTCATTTCCTAAGTATTCCCAGCTCTCTGGGGCAGGAAAGCAAAAGGGCCATCTCGTCTACGTGATAATAAAAGCACTTCTACACAGAAGCCAATGTCGACACTCATATTCTCTATATTGTTCATTTCAATTTCTAAGGCACAGGTGCAGGAAAACATTTTCAAAAGTAATAACCAAAAAAAAAGACTTTTTCTTAATTAAAAACTTTATGGTGTTAAGTTTAGTGGAGAAATGAGGACTATGAAATTAAGTTATAATTTTTATGAAGAAGTAGCCTAGAATACACGAACCTCAAATTAATGTAACCATTAGACGCCGTTCGAAGCCACGAGGCACCTGCTCCCTTTCCCTCCCCACCTGGCCCTGGGCTGAGCCTATCCCACACCCTCCCCTGCCACGACCCTGCTTCCCTCAGCCAAGGGCGGGCTTGCGAACTGTGCTCCACTGGCCTCGCTCCTGTGGTTTTGCTCCTTCTCTCCCGCTCCCTCCACTGTCCTGGTGAACACTTCATCCTCAAGAGTTCCATTCAAGTATCTTTTTTTTAAAGATTTTTATTGGGGAATTGGGGAAGGGGAACAGACAAGTTGCTGTCGTTTTGTTCTTCAGTCTAGTTGTGGAGGACGTTGCTTCNGAGCGCAATGATAATACCAACATGGGCCAGTGAAGCGACGTCCTCCACAACTAGACTGAAGAACAAAAGGACAGCAACTTGTCTGTTCCCCTTCTGCGATTCCCCAGTGCTGTTCCCCCCGCAATTCCCCAATAAAATCTTTAAAAAAAAAAAAAGCCCCACTGAGGAGGGAGAAAAAGAGACAGACAGATGCAGGCAGACAGCTGGAAAAGAACGTATTAAACCATAGCTTAAATCTGTTAGGAAAACAATAGCTATCTGAGGCCCAGCACTGTCAACATCCCTTGGTTCCTATGACTTAGGAGTTTGTGAAAGAATCCATTCAACCCCGACTGGGGCAAACACTCTGGGCCAGGGACCAGCCATGTGGACAGGAAGGAGGAAGAAAAGCCGAGGGCCCAGAGGGCTCAGCTCTGCGCAACCAGGAGCAGGCAGCACCTTTCCAGGTGGGCGCTGCCCTGAGGCCCCTGGGCTGTGGGAGGGGCAGAAGCCGCACGTACGAGATCAGGGTCATGCTCCTGGAGCATCAAGTTTACTTGAAAATGAGTGAAAAGCGTAAACCATGGTCATATTAAGGAGTGGATTACAATATTTAAATTACCTTGTAGAATGCAGCGTGCGACTTCACAAACCACTGGCACTCATCCCTGCTCTCCTTCCCAGTCTCTTCTGCAGACTCCACCCTCCCCGCCATTTCTACCTATGGTTTAAAGGCACCAGCTGTTGACTTTTTCTCCTCCACATACTTCTGCTGGGCCACTGTGTCCCCTCCGAAAGCCTCACACACCGTATCTGCAAAAACAAGACTCTAGCTCTGAGCGCCACACTGTCTGAGCTCCCAGACAGCCTGACTCGGTTTGTCCTACTGCACAGGTGCCTTGCACTCAACACAGCCAACACGGAACTCATTCTCTCCAGTGCTTCCCACGCCTATCTGGCCCACCCCACCTGCCCCCAAACAATCTGCTCCCCAGCTCAGGGAGTGACACCACCACCTAGACAGCTGCCCATGGCAGAACTGTCCCCAATTCCCTGATTCTGACTTCCAGTCACTCATCTAGACCTGTCAATTTCATCACCGCCATCTAATGGTCCCGATCACCTCCACCTGTTACAAGGTGCATTCTGTTGCCTGTGAGATGCTCTCAGGTTCGTTTTACTTGTCTGCAGTTTCTTCCAGCTAAAATAATGCATCTTCAACTTCCAGTCCAAGCCTCTCATATCATACATAAGGAAAACCAGGCCTAGACAAGCAATGTGCCTGCGAGATCCCAGAATTACTGAGACCCTGCAACTGGATAAAGGGCAAAATCAATGCCATCCATGTGCAGCAGAAACACTGACTGAAGTAAAAATATTTAAAAAAAATCATACCCTACAATATACCCAACCTGATAGAATGCTATGCAGCTGGAAACAAGGAACGAGGAGGATCTCTATATACTGCCCTGGTGTGAGCCTCATGATACGCTGTTCAATTAAAAAACAGATGGAGAAAAGCTGGAATTGTATGGTAGCATTTTTAAGAAAGAGGATTGTACACACGTATACACACACACACACGCACACGCACGCACGCACGCACGCGCGCACACACACACACACTAGAAAGATAAACCAAAAACTAAGAAAAGTTACCTATGGAGGTGGGAAGAAACAGGGACTAGAAGGTAGATTTCTGAAAATTTTTATTTTGACTGGGAACCATGAAAATGTTTAATAAACTCGTAACACAAAATTTAAAAAGAAGCTATTCCTTAAAATAACATAAATGAATCTAAATGTGTAACAAGTTGCTGGCATGCTGAGGAATTGGGTCAAGTGACTTTAAATCTTAATAATTTGGCAAAACATTCCTAGGGATGTGTTCCAAGGACAAAAAGAACCATAGGAAACCTTAAGCTGTTTCGGTAATCATGTGATTGTAATACTAGTATTCTAAAACTATCACATATATTTTACACATTAAAACAAGTAATGATACTAATATTAAGAACCAAGATTTTCAGCATAAAAGAGACATCCACATAAAATTAAACAAGTAAAAACCGTATGATCCTAAATTTGACATAAAAATATCAGTATGAACTCAGGAGGTATTTTCACTTAAAAAGTGCATTTCCTGGCTGTCCACCAAAAAGGCCTAGAAACAATAACCAGCCCTGTGCAACAAGTTCCCCTAGCGCCCAGATTGTGGTGTCAAGATATTTTCTATAAAAGGGAACCAGAGCTGCTTAGAGAAATAGCCAATTCTAGGTTTGTTGCAAAAAAAGTACAAAATGAATCTAAAACATCTTACCATACCAAAAAGCAAGGGAAGGAAGACTAGGGGTCAACTCAGAGGTGCCACCGGCCAAAAGTGGCACAATTTTAGCATGTACCACATAATAGTAATAACTGCAATGAATGAAAACATAACAACTATGTTTAAATGCTTAAGTTTATAATGGTACTTAAAATAATCACCGGTCTCTTACAGAGAGGCTATGGAACCATCACATTGTATTGAGAATGGATGACGAGAAAGAATGAGGCATTTGTGCTGCCTCTCCTATGTGAACTTTCCCTTAGGACAGCGGTTCTCAACCTTCCTAATGCCGCAACCCCTTAATACAGTTCCTCATGTTGTGGTGACCCCCAACCATAAAATT
>NW_017731393.1:2091440-2097891 GCF_001890085.2 Hipposideros armiger
CTCCTTCATAGACAGTGCCGTGTGAGCTGGTGCATTGTCATGATGTGGCCGAATTGTTGGTGAAAAGTTCACATCGTCTAACTTTTTCACACAGCCTTTTCAGCACTTCCAAATATTAAACTTGATTAATTGTTTGTCCAGTTGCTATAAATTCATAATGAATAATCCCTCTGACATCAAAAAATGGTAGCAACATCATTGCAACAAGTTTGCGAACTTAATTTCAGTACATACCTAGAACATGATTCAGTACATACCTAGAACATGATTACTAGGTCAATGAATAAGTGTGCACTCAACTTTGCTACTTGAAGACAAACTATTTCCCAAAACAGCTGTAACAATGTATATACTCCCAACAGAAGGGATGGAAGAGTTCCTATTGCTCAATTTTTTCAACAAGACTTGTCAGACTTTTTAATTCTTTTAACTGAATGGCTGTGTAGTGGTAGCCTAAGAATTCTTTATTACATAGAATTTTATTATTATTTTGAACAAAGAATTCATGCAATTTTATATCTATTAATTGCTGCAATGGAGATTTAATTCTACAACCAAGCCTTCGTTCACTTTTCCAATGGTTATGCATTCCAATTTCTCGCCAGGAGTAACTCTCCACTCAGTTCAGCAGCTACCAGAGACACTGATTCTAACCCCCAGGCACAGGGGGACCTGTGTCAGTAGGGCCTGCCAATAGGAACATTCTACTCCACGGCCAGAGTTAGCTCATTTCTGAGCACACACCCAAGTCAAAATTAATGAAGTCTTTTCTTCCTCCTTTGGTACTTAAAGAGATTCTCCCTCTTTCCCAAAGAACTTGACATGAGCTCATAGATCTGGCAACTAGGAGTGAAGAGCCTGTATGAGAATATCACAAACATGGAGGACGACACTGGGGAAGAAACTGACCTACCTGCAGCCAGCCAGCCCTATCTCAGATTCTTCAATTAGGTGATCAATCAATCCTCTTTTTTACTTGTAACAGCAAAGGTCCAGTTATATCGGAAAGAACACTGATACAATCATATATTTAAAACATGAAATTTAATCTACTCAGAAAACTACAGGTCAGTTAAGGTAATATACAAACAAACACACACACCCTCAGTATTTTTCATTTACATTTTATAAATCAAAACAGTTTATCACCCAAACTTGGACTACAGTTCTTGTCAATGTTTCTTTAGCAAGAGAACTAAAAATCAGTAGCTGTAATTTATTTTTCCTTATCTGTTTAGTAAACACTTCACTGATTATACTACCCCTATTGGGTTTTTGTAACAAGGTTGCTATAACCTCAACAATGAACTAGGACATTCGTGCATCTGCAATGGATGGTCATGTGCAACTGTTCCAGCTTCCTGATCAAAAGGAACAAGCAGAAGCACAGCTCTGATGCCCTGCAACTCCTTCCGCCACAACAGGCTGATTCACAGCAAGACGGTGGGCGTGGAGCCAGCGGCCGACCGCCAAGGTGTGGTGGTCATTGTGAAGCGGGGATCTGGCCAGCAAAAGCCAGCCACCTCCTACGAGCAGACCACCATCAACAACAACCACCTCAGCAGCATCTGGCACATGATCCACAAGAACAAGTACCACCCGGACCTGCGCATGGCCGCCTTCCACAGAGCCAGCGTCATCCTGTGCAGCCAGAAGCCCGTGACGCTGAAGAGGAAGCGGGCTTGCTCCACCAAGAGATCCTGAACACCTCCCCCCAAAGCAATAAAGCATAAAGCCTCAACTGATTTTCTCCCAAAAAAAGAACTCGGACACGTTCCCTGTTTTATTCTGAGGAAGTATTTGGGTAAGGTTGGAATTATTTCTTCCTTGAAAGTCTGGTAGAATTTAACGGTAAAGCCATCTGTGCCTAAAAATTAAAAATTTTCAATTACTGATTCAATTTTTAAAATGATTATAGGACTATTTAAGGTTTTCTATTTCTTCTGCAGTTATTTTTAATAAGTTATATTAATTATATTATATATTTTTCAAGACAGTTGTTTATTTCATCTAATTTTTTCAAATTTACTGACATGATGCTGTTTCTAGTAACATTTTATATTTTTATAGTCTACTGAATCCATAGGGGTTTCATTTTCCTTTCATTTCACTGATTGTGCCTTCTCTTTTTGTTTTTTACTATTTTCACTCTCATCAGAGGTCTTCAATTTTATCAGACTACTCAAAGAACCAATTTTTGACTTTGTTGATCTTTTCTACTATAGATTTTCCATTTGATCAATTTGCTCCTATTTCTATTATTTTCTTCCTTTGGGGTTTTTTTTCTATTCTTTTTCTAATTTTTAATTAGAAGGATTAGTCTACTAATTTTCTACTTTTCTAAGGCTACGAATATCCCTCCATGTACAGCTTTGGCTGCATTCTACAAGTTTTTGACATACAGTGTTTTCATTATAACCCAGTTGAAAATATTTTCTAACTTCCATTATATCATTTTCTTAGACCCATGATATTTAAAAAAATATTTTATTTTTAAACTCTTAGGGATTTTATTTATTTATTTATTTATTTATTTANAACTGATTAAGAGGCTTATGCAACAGATCAGCTAACTGCAATTGTTTGGAGCCTGCTTCAAACAAACTAAAAAAATGGAGACTATTGGGGAAAACTGAATGATACCGTGATTATGAATGAAATTTTAAATAGCAGGGTTTTATTGATACTCATGAATTTATCAAAAATAGCTATGCAATAAATCTCACTCTGGGTGCAAACATTTCAAATCCATTTTATATTCATTTTAATGTTCTAACATATTAAAGAGTTCTTAATTTCAAATATAAAATGCCACTCAATCACAAATTAGAGATTAAAGCATGGTATTTTCTTTTTGAACTAGAGAAAGACAGTTTATGATATAAATAGATGCCATGCTCAGCCCGGGCAGGCCTCCGCCCTCAGCCACGGGCCTACTTCTAGGGAAAGGTGGGCTTCAGAGTTTGCAGAGGGTTGGCCTAAGGAGGCATGGGTACATGCTGCTACCCCTGGTTTGCAAACTTATTAATCATTACTGGGCTATTATACAGCATTATAATGTCCATTATACTCAAAGTTTAATGCAGGTTTCACAAAAATAAAAATGAGGTCAGACACACACCAAAATACAATGCCACGTATGCAGAAGCTACTGAAATACATCGGTTACAGATAAAACTCCCAAGGTTAACAATGAGTAAGTTCAGGTTTCATTGGTTTTTGTTTTTTTTTTTTAATTTTTTTTTTAAGATTTCACCAGGGAATTGGGGGAGAGGAACAGTGCTGGAAAACCGGGGAAGGGAACCAGCCAAGTTGCTGTTCCCCAACCTTCGCTGTGGAGGGCA
Source organism: Hipposideros armiger (assembly GCF_001890085.2). Taxonomy (NCBI): domain Eukaryota; kingdom Metazoa; phylum Chordata; class Mammalia; order Chiroptera; family Hipposideridae; genus Hipposideros; species Hipposideros armiger. The sequence continues at coordinate 2,094,785 of NW_017731393.1, forward strand.
GGGCGCCAGTGGCCATCTGGCTGCCAGCCAGCAGCTCGTGGCCTCCAAGCTCAAGGTGCTGTGCTCAGTCCTAGCTGCAGGTGGGCGCAGCCACCATCTCATGTGGGAGCCGAACCAGCAGCCTTGTTGTTAAGAGTGCGCACTCTATCCACTGAGACATCCGAGCGGCAGCTCAGCTCAAGGTGCCGAGCTCAGTCCCAGTTGCGGGTGGGCACAGCCCACTATCCAACAGGCAACCCTGCTGCTATACCAGCCGAGCCATCCTGCTACCAGCCGGCAGCCCAGCAACAGCCCAGCTCAGGCGCAGTACCACTGGCCCACGTGGGAATCGAACCAGCGGCCCTGTTGCTCAGAGCTCACACTTCTAAGCCAATTACTGAGCTACTCGGCCAGCCCTGTACTTTTTTTTTATACTCTATTTTGTTTATTTCCACTATGATCTTTATTTCCTTCCTTCTCACTTTGAGCTTTGTTTACTGTTCTTTTTCTAGTTCCTTCAGGTGTAAGATTCGATTGCTTGTGATTTTTCTTGTTTCTTGAGGTAGGCCTGTATAGCTATGAATTTCCCTCTTAGGACTGCTTTTGCTGTGTCCCATAGATTTGGGGGGCATTTTCTTATTTTCATTTGTCTCAAGGTGTCTTTTGATTTCTTCTCGATCTCATTGTTGAGCCATTCATTGTTCAGTAGCATATTAATCAGCCTCCATGTGTTGTACCTGTCCTTTGATTTTGAATGACAGCCTTCCTGGGTAGAGTAGTTTTGGCTGCAGGACCTTGCTTTTCATCACATTGAGTATTTTGTGCCAATCCCTTCTGGCCTGCAAAGTTTCTATTTAGAAATCAGCTGACAGTCTTATGGGAGCTCCCTTGTAGGTAACTGCCTTTCTTGTTGCTTTTAAAATTCTTTGTTTTTATCCTTTGTTATTTTAATTATCATGTACCTTAGTGTGGGCCTCTTTGGGTTCATCTTGTTTGGGACTCTGTGCTTCCTGGACTTGTAAATCTATTTCCTTCATCAGGTTGGGAAGTTTTCCATCATTATTTCTTCTAACAGGTTTTCAATTCCTTGGTCTCTCTTCTCCTTCTGGGTCCCCTATATACAAATACTGATACACTTGATGTTGTCCCAGAGGCCCCTTAAACTCTCCTTTTTTTGGATTCTTTTTACTTTTTGTTGTTCTGATTGGGTGTTTTCTGCTACCTTATATCCTAAATCGCTGATTCGATCCTCTGCTTCATCTAATCTACTGTTGATTCCCTCTAGTGTATTCTTCATTTCAGTTATTGCATTCATTTATGACTGCTTCTTTTTTATGTTTTCTACCTACATTTTTATGTTTCCTATCTCTCTGCTGAAGTTCTGAGTTCCTTGAGCATTCTTATAACCAGTGTTTTGAACTCTGCATCTGGTAGATTGCTTGTATCCATTTGTTTAGTTCTTTTTCTGGAGCTTGGATCTTTCATTTGGTTCATGTTTCTTTGTCTCCTCATTTTGGCTGCCTCCCTGTGTTTGTTTCTATGTATTGGGTAGATCTGCTATGCCTCCCAGTCTGGGCAGAGTGGCCTTATGTATTAGCTGTCCTGTGGGGCCCTGCAGTACAGTCTCACATGTCACCTGAGCTGGTGCTCCAGGTGTGTCCCTTGTGTGGCCTGTGTGTGTCTTCCTGTTGTAGTTGAGCCTTGATTGCTGTTGGCACATCAGTGGGTGTGACTGACCCTCAGGCTGACTGGCTGTGAGGATTCGTCATGACTATAGCATACGAGCTGCTGTGTGTGGACTGACCCCAGGGAATGGGATGCACCCTAGCAGACTCTGATGCCTGCTGAGACCACACTCTGGGTGGTCCACTTGTGGGGCTAATCTGGAGGTGCTCTGTTGTGGTTTGAAGCTGGCTACCAGGTGTGTTGGTTCTGGAGCCTCTTGGGAGTTCTGGTGCAGGCCAAAGTCAGCTGCTGCCTGTGACCAGCCAGGGCTATCTGGTAGGAGCTACAAAGCAATCTAGGGTTAGTGGCTACCCGTGCTGGACCTGGAGGCATGTGGGAAGGGTCATGCTGTGAACTGGGGCCAGCTGCCTCCAGTACCTGGCCTGGGGAAGCTCAGCAAAAGACACAGGGCACCCAGGGGTTTGCTGCTGCCTGCCGACTGCCTGTAAGGCTCAGCGGCTGAAAGAGCCTGGGTGGAACTCGAGTTGGATGAGGTACGGTCTCAGTCACCAGAGAGGGGCAAGTGGTGTTCACTAGGTTAAAGCAGATTCAGATTTGGCACCAGTAGTGAACCTGAGAACACTCAGCAAGAGGCACAGGGCACACTGAGGCCAGTGATCACCCATCTGGGGCCTGCAGACCTTTGAGGTGTTTCAAGAAAGACTGCAGCGTGGGTCAAGGCTGGCTGACTGCTGCCGAAAGAGCCCCTGGCAGGTGCCAGCTGGGTGGGGCAGGGTCTCAGGGAGTCATCAGGATGGAGCAAGTGGAGCCCACCAGCCTGATGCAGATTCTTATCTCGCTGTGCAGGAGGGTTCAACCCAGGGACAATGGCAGCTGCCCCTCTAGCCCTCATCCTGAAGCCACACAAGTCAGTTTCTCCCTGTATGTCTCTGGTGCCTCCCGAACTGCTGTCTCTCTGCTGGAGCCCAGGGTGAGTGCCTGCCAGTGAGTGAGTCTGTGCATGGGCCCATTAAGAGGACACCTGTTTCCAGCAGCTTCCCGTCTCACCTAGACTGACAGAATGCCTGCTGGTTTTCACAGCCAACATTGGTACTCTGGGCTGGGAAACCTGGTGTGGGGCTGGGACCCAAACTCCTCAGGGGGTACCTTTGCAGCTGAGATAACCCTCCCAATTCTCAACAGCCACACGTGGGTGTGGGACCAGCCTGTTTCTTGTCTCTGCCCCTCCTACAAGTCTCCACATGGTTTCTTCTGTATGTCTTAGTTACAGGATTTTATTCAGCTCGACTTCAGGTGATTCTCAATGATGGTTGAGCTGTAGTTCAGTTGCAATTTTGAGGTGGCCATGGGAGGAGGCAAGCACACACAGCATTTACCAACTCCACCATCTTGACCAGAACCTCAAAAAATGTAAATTTCTAAAAAATGATCAAGTGGGCTGG
>NW_017731393.1:2104511-2107827 GCF_001890085.2 Hipposideros armiger
TCAGAATTCCAGAAACATCAGTAATGCCTGCCAGATGCATTTGTCCCTTTTTAAAACCAAGCACCTTTCATTGTTTTGAACTTCAGCACTGACACCTCCGGAATTTATTTATTCCCTCAGGACTAACATATGACATTCACAACCAGATGCACCAAAGACAGCACTTGTAGCTGAACCAAGTAAGGCCATTTCTGACTTCAAGGGAGATACTGAGAGCTTGGAGAAGCGAAAATACATTTTCTCACATCATTTACATAATAATTTCCTTAGTTTCTGCTACTTTAATATGAGAATTGACTAAAATTATTTACTTTTGAAAAGTATTATCCAAACAGATTTGAACAAGGAGAAAAAGAGCTAAGAATGAAATGACTACCCCATGCTACTGGGTAATAGTTAAAAACTATTCTTGGGCGAAAGAAGCCATGTTTTGGAACTATAATGCAATGGTAAATTTAGTTTTGTTTCTGGCACTGGGATAGGTTTTTCTGAAGTCTTATTCACATGAAATCATGATCAAACATCCCTTACCATGGCATACATTAGTGCTAAAATACAAACTGTCAGACATATTTTCACATATTGGTAAAGTCCTGTTAAAAAGTTAAGATATCTAGGGTAATCCTTCTAGGATCTCTTTGATTTTAGTATTCTTCATGCTATACAACAACCCTAGAATAAATCTCTTCCTAATCAAATGTTACCCCATTGCTGAAACTGCTAGGCCACCAGTACAAAGCTCGCTACATGGCACCCTACTGATCACATCATTCTAATTGAAGAGTTGTATGAAAGTGTGAAACCTGTCCAGGTCACCCTCAAACGTTCATCTAATCGGCCTTTCAAATAAACTCTATTCTGCAATGTTGGCTTTTGCTTAATATAGTTACGATTCATTGCAGTTTACTCAGTAAATTTAGAGATTTGTTACACAACATCAAATCTCTTAGGGTTCCCCCCAAATTAATCAATATTTTGAACATAAAATATTCTACTGTCAACACATTTTATACAAATAAAATGGCCACATCAATAAAATCATATACTGGAATAATGTGAAAATAAAGCTTTATTTGTAGGCGATAGCAGTGCTGCTAACGACTCAGGACAGACTGAGCAAGCCAGGAGCGCCCAGAAGGGCAGCGTGCAAGCACCGTCCGGCTGTGGCCGCCACAGCCCCTGGCTCAGTCCCAGAGGGTCCAGGGCAGTTGGGACCAAAGCTAGGCTTGTCTGACCCCAGGATCCATCTCTGTCCACTCTCACAAGTGCCCGATCAATATTTTCAAATGACAGCAACCTTGCCCTACTCTGGTACCTGTCATGAGGAAAATAGAAGAGAATTTCCTATGAATTAAAATATCAGAAGTACTGGGGTAGGTTTCACTAGTTTCTCAAAGCTACCTCACTGTCCTCAAAAATCTCTACACTTGAATTAGAAGGACCATTAAATTTGCTAACCCTCATAATATATTCATTCACTTACACGAAAAAGAACTTGAAGAGCAAAATAAGGAAGGACCAAATGAGGACATAAAAAGTCACCTATTCTTAGTGTTTTCCTACTCCTCAGAGGAGGTAGAAAATAGAAGTATTCAATAATTTGAAAAAATAATAAGTTAGTAATAGAAAGATTTCTTGCTTGAATCAGAAAACACTTGAAAGAGTTGACACAGGTCATCACAACCAGCTCAGAGGAAGACTCTGGTCTCCTGTGCTCATTTATTCACTCAACAAGCATTCTTGTGCCTAGGCTGGGGCGGGCACTGTGAAGGACAAGGGCACCGGAAGGGGCCTGCTTTAGAGATCTGACCACCTACAGGGAAGGGGACACAGCGCAAGTGACTGTGTGTGTGCACACGTGATCAGAAAGCTACGGAAGGGAAGCAAGCACGTGGCGAACCCACCAACCACACCCATCTATGTGGGTACCTGGAAGGCCTCCCTAGGGGGGAGATGTTTAAGCCATAATCTGAATAATCAGCAGAAATTAATTATTTCTGTGATTTCAGATTTTAAAATCATAAACATAGCTAAATGCAGTAAGAAAAATCAAATGTTTAAAAAGTGCCTTAGTATTGAACATCAATATCTCAGTTTATAAGTTATATAGGGGGGAAAAATCCCAATATAATTCTAGGATATTGAACTTTTTGCTGTAGTTCTGCTTGATATTAATTAGTATATACATATAGTATATGCACACATACACTAATATATATCAAGCATATGTTATGTATGTATGTATAAAATAAATATATTGATAAATATTAGTGCTTGATAATATTAATTGAAGGAGTGGGTTGTTGGCCAGAGCTTAGAAAATGTGTTAAAAGAACAATTTTTGGGGCGGCTGGTTAACTCAGGTGGTTAGAGTGCAGGCTCGTAACACCAAGGTTGCCAGTTCCATTCCCACATGGGCCAAGGAGCTGTGCCCTCCACAACTACTGGGTTGTTGAAAAAGTCATGACGTATTTTTTGTATGTTTTTCGTTGCAAAAATGCGTCATGACTTTTCCAACAACCCAACAGAATGAAGACAACTACTTGACTTACAGCTGATGGGTCCTAGAAAAATGCCCTCCACAACTAGACTAAAACAACTACTTGATTCGGAGCTGATGGGTCTTGGAAAAACACACTGTTCCCAATAATATTTCTTTAGAAAACAAAAACACTTTTCTTCCCATACTTTTTTCCCAAGCAACAAACTAAACTTCTGTAGCAATTCACTTCCTACATAAATTACATTTCAAAAATATCTGTATTAAAGGTGACACAAGAGCTGTTTTTCAACAACCCATAGTGGATGCCTTGTACTAAATTATTATAATCAGAATTTTTAGATGAGTAAATCTGAACGTAGGAAATACATCTGCTTTATAAGATTTGTAGTTGCAAGTTTTAAGAAACCATACCACTCATAATGATTGACATGATAAAATGGTAGAGTGCTATTAGACCTTTTCAAAATACTTGGAACTGTGGGTTTTAGTTATGGTGCTAGCTAAGAAAGACTCCTATGCTCCGGGCAACATGACCCATGCTGGGGTTGAAGGAAGGTTGGCCCTGGGCCAAAGAGACAGGCAGGCCAGGCCCAGGAGAGCGGAACAGGACCCTCCAACCTGGGCTCTGACACTCACCTCTGCGCCCTGGGGCTGGGTTTCAGTGAAACAGAGAGCTGAACAAGACTATCTGAGGTTTTAACATTTCACCATCTATACCTTCAATAGACTAGAAAGGGGTCAGCAAACTGCGACTTGCGAGCCACATGCAGCTCTTTGGGTATGTACATGTGGCTCTGAAGTAAAATTGAAAAT
>NW_017731393.1:2108057-2147259 GCF_001890085.2 Hipposideros armiger
TTTTTAGCTGAGCCATCCTGCTACCTATTGGTAGCTTAGCGGCTGCTCAGCTCAGGCTGGCATCGAACCGCTGTTGCTCAGAGCTCAAACTCTTGAACGAGCTCTTAACCAACTGAGCCACTCGGCCGGCCCTAACCATTTCTTTACAAAACGTTTCAACTCCATCTGCAACTCCATCATCACATGATAGTGGAGTCATTCAGGAAATAGAAGTCACCTCGTTACGTCAATGTCCTATGGCTGAGCACAAGCCGACAGGGAAGCCCATAAAAGGGGAGTTTATTCCAATCTGAGGGTCTGAAGACCGTTGCAAATTAATTCTCATTAATGAACTTGCCTGTGAAATGACACTTTGCAACATACGAAGGGCTCATCTGTGTGAAAATCTGTCAGTTTTAATTGAATATCATTTTTTGGACAAGTCAAGATACTGTCCTTCAATTAAAGTAATTTTTATTCTCCTAAGCCAAAGACGATTTTAATGAGATTATACTGTTGAATTGAGTTTACGTTTATCACCCGCTTCTAATAACAGCGCCTGATTCACTTCCCATAAATTAGCGAATACTTCTCCATCTGGACTTGAATAGTGTGAACAGAGAATGTGCTGGTTTTTCCCTTGGGGGTATTATCTCATCTAAACTACCCAGGGTTCTAAAACCATCTGTGTGCTAAGGCACTTGGCTTTAGGGGCCTGGTTGTTAGACTCTCAGGAAGGGCTCTAGGTCACATGATTCCTCAGATCAAGATTCATCAGTGTCCCCAAGATCAAAAGGCAGACATCTTTCTCCACCTGGAAGGTTACTCTGAAGACTCTTGACGCAGTTCTCTCTTGAGAAAGGTTCTTTAATCCTGTCTCACCTGCATGTAAGAACGCAGTGGCCCTGGGCTCTTTCTACAGGGCCAAAGGGAACCTTCGTCTCGTTCTCACCATTCCAGGTTTCCCCATAGTTTACCACCTGCAATGGGATCCAGGTGCTACTGGGCCTGCCCACTGACTGACCTTATTCCTTCTGTCACTTTGGCCCACCATCCGCAAATCTGCGATGGCTCTATCACTTTTCAGGGCTCCAAAGTTATTCAGCCATTTACTGGGTTCCCATTACTTCTAAGCTGAGATCCAACAGTGAGAAATGTGCTTCCTGCCCTCACGGAGCTCTGGGGGGCGGGGGAGGAGGGTTAAGTACTGTGAGAATGCCCTACCTGCCTCGTAATCTGAGCAGACATGCAGGACCAAAGACTAGGCAGGTGGCACAGATGCACGCGTCTAGGCCGGGACAGGCAAACTGCGGTTCACCTCTTTGTAATTCATTTTACGGAAACACAGCTCATGGGTTTACATGCTGTCTGCCACAGCCGGGACACAGGACAGCCCTGGACAGCCTGAAACACTCACTGTCTGGCCCTTGACAGAAAACGTGTGCTGGCCCCTGGTCTAGGTTGTCAGCAGTCCCCACCTCTTTGGGCCATGCCTTTGCTTCTGCCCATGATGCCAACTTGCATGGAAATGAACACATGCACCATGGGAGGGCACCCAGGAGCACAAGAACATGGACTGTGGCAGGGGAAGAATGCACAAGCGTGTCATGCACTTGAATTTGCCTGTGCTCACCACACACCCTGTGTCGCCTTCTCCTACGACACGGAGACCTGCCCAGGGAGGCCCTTCCTATTTGCAGCCCAGTCTCTGTCCCTCAAACCCTTTCCTCACTGCCCCCTCCATGAAAACCCAGCATACAGCTCACCTCTTATCAAATCCCACACACATGACAGATGCTTCAGAAGTGCTGCAGGCAAGCCCAACGTCACCTGCCAGGTTGTCATCCGGCTCTTCCATTTGAATTCACGCACTCTGCAAACAGGGCCTGAGGGCCTAACTAGAGCTAGGCACACAGCACCACGGTTAACATAACGTAACCTTACCCTTCCATTTTTATTTGGCTGTTGAGTAAACTAGTAAATTAGATTAAGAGTCTGATGATGATTTCAAGGTGATGAAAATGTTCTGGATGCACAACTGGAAAACAGTAAAAACTACTGAGTGGTACACTGTTAAGAGTGGGGTTTACAGTATGCAAATTGTCCTTCAAATGTGGTTAAAAAAATTTGAAGGCACATTATCTATTAATTTCTTATGCTTTTATCTCTAGTGTGTACTTAAACACCACTGCAAATACTGGGGAATGAAAACACTAGGATTCCAGTAAGTAGGCTTCACAATAAATTATCCCAAATGCAGTGGCATGAACCACCCGTCATGTTCTCGGGCTCTGTGGATTGTGATCCGGACAGGGGACAGTGCTAACAGCACATCTGTGCTCCAGTGTCTGGAGCCTCAGCTAGAAAGTGAGAAAAGTGGAAAGCCAGAATCATGCGACGGCCATTCACTCACATGCCGGGTGGCTGCTGACAGGGGACCCCTGAGGGCCCTGCCATGTGAGCTTCCTGAAGGAGCTAGTGGGGCCTCTTCACAGCATGGCGTCTGGCTTTCCCCAGAGCAAGTATCCCAAAGGGAAGCCAGGCAAAAACTGTTCCTTTTAAAGACCTAGCTTGGAAGTCACATAACATTTCTGCCATACTTTGGGATGAGGCAGGTGACAAACCTGGCCCAGGTTCACAGGGAAGGGACAGAGATCCCACCCGCTTGGTCAAAGTTCCACTGTAAGAATATACAAGACGGGAGATGTCACTGAGGCCATTTAGGAGTATACAATGTCACCCCACATAGGTTCTACAATAACATTTCCATCTTCTTGAAGACTGGTAAATTAAAATTCTGGGTTAACTGGCATCTGGCTAAAAATCAATCTGTATTCCAAGCCTCGTAAGCTGAATCTCTTATTACTTGTAATAAGTTGTACCTTGTAAGCTGCACCTACTAGTACTATGTTGTTTTGTCTCAGAAAATATAGCACCGTGACCTTGACTTAACAGGTGATGATTCAGGTTCACACACACGCCCATTCCCTGCCCTGTGACCACGGGGCACTGAGCTTCTCTGGAGAGGCCCTGGCTTTTTATCTCTAGCACATAGACTGTGTCTGGACGCTCAGGCGGCACCAGCTCTGTGCACAGGACGCTGATCTTTCATCACCACCGGCCGGAAGGGCAGAGGGCATGCCCTTTCCCCTCCCGGGAGTCGCCAGCACGCAGAGTAGTTCAATAAACAACAGAAGAAGAAAGAGAAGGTGGGAATTTTTTAAATTATCAATGAGAGAGCTCTATTCCTGTGATTACGAAAGGCGTCTCTGTGATAATGGGAAAGCTAAAACAATTAACTGAGAGCAATCCCCTTCTGTCAGGAAAGAGCTCCTTAGGAGAGAGGGCCAGGAGCCTCTCTGCCCCTAGATCTGGTTCTAACCTGCTCTGGGACCTTAACCCAGTGGCATAACTTATTCTCTGGGCCTCAGTTTCCCCATCTGTAAAAGAAAGGGACGGAATGAGATGAAGATTCCTCACTGAGGCCTGCAGGCGAGTCACTGCAATGTGCCCACTGACGTGAGCCTGAGAGTTCAATCCACCTTCAAGTTTAAATTTTAAACTGTTTGGTCTGAATGTTCGTTAACAAAGAGAATGAATTCTCTACGAGTGTGAAATGTTCTCCTGGAACCTGGCCAGGTCCTCTCTTAGGAAGTCCTGCCTCAGCAAGCCACCATCGTCCCCAGGGCTGCCTCAGACTTTGGTCCCCAAGGCAGCCAGGCTGTCTGCAGGCCTTTCACAACATATTAACAAACAGGCATTTCAGTCCCATGCAGCCAAGATACCAATATAGTTTAAATGCACAAGGGGGGGTTGGTTCTCAAAGAAACGATGCTATACATAAATTTCTAACAAACAGCAAACAATCCTCTTAGTGATGAAGAAATAGGCCTTCGCTTGTTATTTTCACAGGTTGGTGTCTGAACATGGCTCTTTCTGCCTTGAGCCTCCCTCTCCCCGCAAGCATCATGGCATCCTGGAGCAGACATGGGCAGGGCTGGCTCCCAGAAGTCAGGCTGTCTTAGAGCCCTGGGTGTGTTACTGGGAAGAAGTCCTTCCCGTGGACAGAAAGCCCTGACAGGACCACACCCCACATGGGCTGCAGCTACGCGCTCTGGGGATGTCGAGGGCTGCAGCCCACAGGCCAAGGTGCTGGGCGATTGTGCACATACAGGCTACTTCCCCAACCTGAAGTTGAAAACCATCTCTCAACCACAGTCTGTTGCCAGGAACCAAGAGACCAAGGCAGATGTCACCAGGGAAAGAACTGAGCTGAATGGACAACTCTGGCAAAGAAAGAGAAAGGATGTGCTGCACATGGGAAGCTGAATTTATTTACGCTGAGAGTGAATGTGGGCTCTCAGCTGGCACATCTCACTTAAAACACCAGAAGGCTCAGAACCCATTCATGAGCTTTTCAGAGTGCGTGCAGTTGCCATGGTAACCCTGGCATTGTATTTCTTGGCATTGGACATATAAATTACCACCCATAATGCATTTAATACAGTTTGGGGCCACCGATTCATAGCACAACAAATCTGAGCTCTGACTCTCAGCCTCCCTGTCAGACAAACACAGAGGAGCAGCTAGAGGTAGGACCGGCTCAGCCCAGGATAAGAACAGAGCTGCACACATCCCAAAACGCTCCTCTGAGGGCAAATAAGAACTAAAGAAATCAGACTGCATCACTCACAGCCATATGGCTGAGATTTTGTAAAACAAAATGTCCCATGCCAGGTTAATGAAACTGTCATTGCTTCAGTTAAAGAAAATATATTACATCCAGATCAACGTCTCTGGAATTCAACCATGTTTAGCAAGTAAAAGAAAAAGCAGATCTCTTTCAAAAACATCTTCAATCATTTGAGGGCATGTGTCAACATTAAATAAGACAACTGATCAAATGTCCAAACTGTCCTTAATAAGAAACCAAAGTTTTATTTCTTAGGCTCAGAAGAGATCTACTCAGTCACAGTTCTTCACCTTTACTAGTGATATCCATAAACATTTAAAATCAACAGTCCACATGATTTTTAAAGACCCTTACCTTCTCATGACCCACCATGGGAACAGAGAGCAGGATGACTGGGCACAGCTGAGGGCTCTCCAGCCCCGTCCCGGGGAGCCCACTGCACCGGTTACTGAGCAGCGGCTGCAGGACCTGCCTGCGCAGCCCCAGCCTTCACAAGAATCACTCCGTTCCTGTCACAGCCGGCTAAGGCCAGGGCAGCGCTACCTTCCCGATCTCCGCCAGTCGGCACGCTTGTTTCCATATTGACAGTCTCTGCTAACCGCTGCATTGCAGTCTTTCTGAAAGCTCCCAACCTCGGAAGCAAGAGCGCTGGAGAGACCTTGGCACAGGAAGCTACCTTTTGAATCACAAAGATTCTGTAAGGTCCTTTAAACAAATGTTGCAAACCCCTGGGGGGGGGTGCATTTCTAGATTTCCAACCTGTTTCCTGAGGCTGCCTGGTGTGTGGTTTTTACTGGAGGATGGCCTTGACGATGCATTGTGCTGGGGAAGAACGCTGAACTTACGGAAACGTGCATGACGACACACTGGCTTCAATGCCCAAGGGCTCCCTGTGAGCATCCTCCCGTCTGCTGCCTAACACCAGCTTCGAGCCTCCTGAGGAGCTGCTGGGAACGACCAGAAAACGCAAGTACAGTAGCACTCCCAGCTCCTCTGTGAACACCCAGCTACCTCCACACTATAGTGAAAACCACTATGTGCACAGTGCACTTGAAAGAGTAAACCACTGACCAATTCAGAAAAAGGGACTTAGGCAGCAGCATGCTTACTAAGTGACCTTTAATTTTCGTTCACTCATTCGACACCTTCGGTGAGCATGAACCACGGGCTGCACGCCAAAGTGCCTGCGTGAGGCAGATCTCAGCATCCTGATGGCTGCAGGTGCCCCAGTGGGCAGGACGCCCCAGGTCATTCCACGCATGAGGACAACCAGCACACCGCGGGAGGCAGAAGTGGAGCTCATGCAGAAGGGGCACTTAACGGGACCTGAAGGATGGCACTCAGCTGGGGAAAGGGTGGGACGAGGGGAGAATGTTCTCCAAATGGGGTGCATGCTCCTTGGGATGTACAGAGTCCTCAGCAAGTGTGTACAGGCTCTGATCTGAGCCTGAGGGGGCACTGCCACCACGCCTGATAGACACCCAAGGCACACACTCGCCAAAGCACCTGATGACCAGGTGGAGGTGCAGGCTCTGAACTGGCAGGGCGGCTCTGTACTGTCGACAGCACTTAACTGCCCCTCAGTAAGTGACACTGTCTTTCGGTGATGATGGTGACCGCCTCCTAGCGGGTGGGGATCACTGCCTAAGTAACCTCCATTCAGACATGCTGTGCTCAACCCCATGTCTAGTGCCCAGCCTGACACTGAACAGGTGCTCGGAAAAGCATAGTGTGAGTGAATAAATGAGTTACTATGGAGAACACGTGGCTCCCTCGGGCTAGCAACACCAGTGGCAGCACTCTGCAGACACTTGCTGAGAACCATTCGTGTCCCTCACCCCTCCAGGGAGCCTTCACTGACACCCCTCCCACCAGAGCAGCAAGGTCCTTGCTCTGGACTCTTGTCATCCCAGTAGTTACCACCCTGTGGGAAGGTGACATGCCTGTGTCTCTTGCGGCACACACTTTTTGTACCTGCAGTGCCTAGTGCATCACTGTCAGAGCTGGCACTCATGGGGGGAGGGGCGGTGTCCCCCCAGGTCAGCCACCACTGCTCCTGCACAGAACTCACCTGTCCCTCTGGGAAGTAGCTACCAGTATCCTTTCCATCCGGCAGCCCAGGAGACTGAGGCACAGAGAAACCAAGTTACAGTCCAGGTAGGAGAGCCAGGATTCAAACCCAGGGCCCCGCTGCTGCACAGGCCACACCTTAACCACGCACCTCAAGTTCATTAACACCAACTGGAAAGGATGATGCTCTTTAGGACTTGACTCATGGGGCAGGATGGATCAGATTTATGGGAATATGAATAAATGACATGAATAAATCAATGTTTTAGACCAAAACAGGTGCACCTCCTGCAAATTCTTGACTGACTGGATAATTTCACAGAACAGGTGGGAGATCAGAAGGGAGGCTAGAGAGGCGCGTGCGGAAATTTCCTCCTGCCATCACTGCTCTGTAGGCTCACTGGAGTGGTCTAACAGCCCCTGAGGAACTTCTATCAGCCGACCCTGGGCACACCGAGGCCATCGGAGATCAAAGCCAGCTCTCTGGCAGTCTCACCCCCGCCAGCCCAAGCAGCTGCAGTGTGCTAATACGACTCTCCCCCTACAGCCCTGTCAGAGGCCAAGCCTGAGCCCGGGAGCCAGCATCCTGGGCTCTGCCAGAGTGGGCTTTCCCAGGAGGGTCTGGAGGAGCTGGCAGGGGTCTTACACCAAGACTCTTGTGCCTCCTGGACAGACAATGCCTAGAGGGGTGGGGTCAACTGCTGGGCAGGAGCTGAGACCCGCCCCCAGCAATGAGGGTTTACATCCTGCCTAGAACTCACTGGTGGGGAGAAACAGGGTGGGGGTGGAGCCTCTGGGGCCTGTAGTGGAAGGTCAGAGGACCAGGTGATAAGAAGGAGCCCACTACAGGACCAGTCAAACCGCCTTCTGGGTCAGCCATCTGAAAACCAAGGGCATGGGGCTGGCTGAGTGGCACATGGGTTAGGAGTTGGCTTGGGACTCCAGCTCTAAGCAGCAGGGCCCCGGTTCAGATCCCACATGAGGGCCAGTGACGCTGCACCCCCTACAGCTAAGATAGTGAACAACAGCTCAACCTGGAGCTGGGCTGCCATAAGTCGCTGGTGACAGCCGTCCAGTGGCCGGCGAGCGACTGCCTCGCCTGGGAAGAGCGCAATGATAATACCAACATGGGCCAGTGAAGCGACGTCCTCCACAGCTAGACTGAAGAACAAAAGGACATCAACTTGTCTGTTCCCCTCTCCCAACTCCCCAATAAAATCTTTATTAAAAAAAAAACAACAAAAAAAACCAAGGGCAGCAAGCGTGTCCAGTGCATGGCAGCCAGGTCCCCACTCATCTGAGGAGTGGCTTCTAATTATCGCCATGTTATTGACGAGGGGAGGCGGAGAGGCTCAAACAGAAGAAGTAACTTTTCAAGTGCACCACTGGTGCTCAAGCAATGCTGGGGACTATGGCTGCCAGGTCTCTGGACTTGGCATCATCTGGAGCGGGCAGGGCCTGGCCTCCCCACATCCTGCCTCCTCTTGGCACACAGCATGGGTGGGGCAGAACAGAAAGAGCACTCTGCCTCCCTCTGACACTGACTTCTCCCAACCAATCGCTGGCCCTTTCTGAGTCTGGGGTTTCCTGTCTATAGGAAAGGAGTAAGACCTATCCTATAAACCTTACAGAGTTCATTTGATTTTTAACTGAGATGATGCATATGAAAGGCTCTGAAAGTATACACTTCTCAAAACACAAGGCACAATGGCTACAAAATATAGCCAGTATCCACCAAGCTCTCAATAATTTTTCCAAGCTTAATTCAGTTTAAATACATGACGAGAGACCTAAAGGACTCTCACCAATAATTGGAATGACCATGGCAGAATCTGCTCCTTAATTAAATGGAAGTAATGAAATTCATAATCTAACTTGGGCAATTAGCTAATAGTGTTAATGTACATTTACATGAACTTAATACAAATTATGGAAACATCCCTGTAGGCCTCATTTGCACACTTAACAAAATGCTCAAGAGTATCACTACTATCTTAAGGTGTTTATTACCTCAAAGATAGGCAACCCAGTTACCAAAATTACCATGAAAAAAGCCAAAGGAGTGAGTGATATACAGCCTGAAGGGCACATACAGAAAAATCAATCATTCAGCCACTAACCCTTGCTGCCGGGGCCAAAGATCAAAGAGTGTCGCCAAGAAGACTGGAGAAGAACAGAAGAAAAATACAACACACAGACAAGATTTAGTTGGCTTAGACACAGAACAAACTTTACTACCTGCCAAAAATCTAGTAGGGTACTTATTTAATAAGACCCTGTGATGACCATCAGATGTGATCTGGTCTTAGGAAAGAAGGGACATTGTAATTCTGGCTGTTTCTTCAGGCAACAGGGGGTCCAGGGGCTTCAAGCTTGAAATAGGAGTCGCCAGGTCACCACCAAAGGTCACAGAAACCCCAGCTACAAGCAGCAGGCCCTCTGTACAAACATAAAACGGAACCTAAGCAGTAGGTCAAAGAAGCGTCAAAAGCTGGTGCAAACTTCTAGGTATGCACCTAAGAGAAACGAGAAGATCTGTGTCCACAAAAATCTATACATGGCCGTTCCTAGCCGCATTATTCCTAACGGCCAAAAGGGGGCAACAACCCAAATGTCTACCAATGGTACATGCATACAAGGGAATATTTTTCGGCAACAGAAAGGAACCTTTCTGACATCTGCTACAACATAAATGAACCTTAGAAACGTGATATTGAATGAAAGAAGCCAGATACAAAAGACCACATAGTGTATGATTCCATTCAAATGAAGTGTCCACATAGGCAATGGTCACACAACTCTGTGAATGTACTAAAAATCACTGAATTGGGGCCAGCCGAGTGGCTCAGTTGGTTAAGAGTTGGCTTAAGAGCATGGGCTCTGAGCAACAGGGCTGCTGGTTCGATTCCCACAAGGGGCAGTGACGCTGCGCCTGAGCTGAGCTGTCGCTGAGCTGCCAACAGGTGGCAGGATGGCTCAGGTGGTGTAACAACAAGATTGCCTGTTTGATGGTGGGCTATCCCCACTCGCAACTAAGACTGAACTCGGTACCTTGAGCTGAGCTGCCGCCTGGATGACTCAGTGGCTAGAGCGTGCGCTCTTAACAACAAAGCTGCTGGTTCGACTCCCGCATGGGATGGTGGTTAGGCCCACCAGCAACTAAGACTGAACACAGCACCTTGAGCTTAAAGGCCACAAAAGGCCAACGGGAAGCCAGATGGCGAATGATGCCCTCCACGACGAAGACTGAAGAACAACCTGACTGGTCCCCTTCCCCAATTTCCCAACACTGTTCCCCTCCCCCAATTCCTCAATTAAAAAAATCTAAAAAAAAAAAAAAAACCCACTGAATTGGACGCATAAACTGGGGGACTGTATGGTATGTGACTATCTCAATCAAGTCATTTTTATTTATTTATTTACTTATTTTAGCTGAGCCATCCTGCCACCTGTTGGCAAAGTCATTTTTGTATGGATTTTTTTTTTTTCTTAGCTGAGCCATCCTGCCACCTGTTGGCAGCTCAGCTGCAACTCAGCTCGGGCCGGGAATCAAACCACTGATGCTCAGAGCTCGCACTCTGGAGCGAGCTCTTAACCAACTGAGCCACTCGGCCGGCCCTGGCAAAGTCATTTTTTTTAAAGCTGACACAATCAAGCCAAAGGCCAAACACCTGATAGTCACCATCACTTAATGACATGTACCTCATCATCTCAAAGAAACAAACAATAAAGGAGCGTTATGCCCCACAACGTATTATTTTGGGGGGTACCCCTTTCCCAATAATTTTATTTATTTATTTTTTAATTGGGGAATTGGGGGATGGGAACAGCGCTGGGGAATTGGGGGAAGAAGAACAGACAAGTTGCTGTCCTTTTTTGGTCTTCAGTCTAGTAGTGGAGGACGTTGCTTCACTGGCCCAAGCTGGCACCATCCTTACACTCTTCCCAGGTGAGGCAGATCAGTTGCCGGCTTCTGGACAGCCGCTCACGGCAGCTGCTGGCCGCTCACGCTGGCTGCTGGCTACACACGGTAGCCCATGGCAACCCACTGCAGCAGGGGCTGCAGCCTACGCTGTCGCGGGCGACTCACGGCAGCTCAGCTCCAGGTTGAGCTGTTGTTCAGCATCTTAGCTGTAGAGGACAGTGTCACTGGCCCTCATATGTGGGATCCGAACCGGGGCCCTCTGGCGTCCCAAGCCAGCTCTTAACCATCGCGCCACTCAGCTGGCCCCACAATAATTTTAAATAAGCTTCTCACTTTTCAAAAAACTTGTAATTGTTTTTAGTAACTTTTTCTCCCCCAAAATCTCAGGAGTTTAACAATTTTTCAAGAAAAACATTGATTTTTTTTTTTTTTTTTTTTTTAGCTGAGCCATCCTGCTACCTATTGGCAGCTCAGCGGCTGCTCAGCTCGGGCTGGACTCGAACCGCTGTTGCTCAGAGCTCAAACTCTTGAGCGAGCTCTTAACCAACTGAGCCACTCAGCCGGCCCGAAAAACATTGATTTTTAACTTTAATGTAAAAACATAAATTATACACACATACAAATGTAGCACTTTTAACCATGGGAGACAAATGTCACTAGGGAAACTATCAACCCCACCGCCACCACCGAAGTATTCATTCATAGTTCTTACTACTATGAAATACATCAGAGCACTTGGGTGTTTAAGACCCAGAAATATTTACAAGGATTGAAGTTAATACAGTCAAAGAAAGCACATTCATTATTAAACTCATAAAAACAAAAATAAGCCTACGTATAAAATAAACTGACTACATCCTCTAAACCTAACAAAAGTGCTCCCAACTCGTTCCCACTGCTCTGTCCACCTCAAAGTTTTCAACAACCCAACTAACAGAAAGCACTGTGGTAACCTCAGCACAATTCTGTAATTGGCTGAAATCATCATTACAATCAAGTGTTTCTATTTTCCGCAGGAAGAGAATCATGTCTACTCACAATTCACAATGAGTCAACCAGCGTGTAAAATATTTTACATAATGGGAAAATTTATTGTGACCCAAAAGTTCAGCGTGTTCTCATTAAGTTACCAGAAATTACGAGATGTAAAGATACTTCTGTTAACTTAACCAAAATCAAGAAAAGAAACTACTTTGGATATGCACACATTTTCGGTTTGGTAGGTCTAATTCTTTTTATGCTACCGTATTTCAAATTACTCAGATTAGTAAAGTCATAGTTTAAATACTGAATAAAGAAAATCTGCATATTGACAACATAGGTAATTTTAAATTGGTTTTGACACTCCCATCAGTTGCTACTTATATATAGCTAAGCAATGTCAAAACCTGGCAGAGACAGCTTCAGTTTTTGTAAGCACCCCTATAATGAAATGGTTTTTCCAAGCTTAAGATACCATCTAAAGTGTTAATGGAGCCTTCCCATTGTGCCTCACTGTGAATTAAAAACTTCTGTGGAAAATCTTATAGTGTTGGATCCATTTAACATTTTCCCACGTTACATTCAGTGGTGTTGTTTTTTTTTTTAAATCATCCCAGTGAAAGAAAATGTTTAAGCAATTAAACACATAAAATGTTTCTATTATGACCTTTTAAAAAGCTTTCTATAATAGACTATAATATACTATAATACTCTAAAGGCCATACTTGGAAACTGACATGTTTGTTTATAAATACAATACAGATGCAAACATTTAAACTATGGAATCTCAATACACCCACACTCTAAGAAATCGAACATTTCCAATTCCATACACATAATACATCTGTAGCAAAGAGAATATCACCAGATACTTTTTACATTGTAGGTTGATTCTCAAAAAAGGGTAACTAACTATAAGACACAAGGAATACCTTTTAAACCCTGTTAAATAAATTATTTGCAAATATTAACCATGAAACTCTGGGTGATGCCACCTTGTCACCATTGCTCACTCATAAAACCCCAGAATGGGTCTTGAAGGAAGTTTTTACAATACAAACTCTAGTCTTAAGTATTTTAAAATACATTGCAAAAGACTATTCTCATACGTCTTTTTGAAAACTGTGATTATCACTTATAAAATCGAAAGACAAAGCGTGTCTCTAATTCAGGGTCACAGCTCATTAAATCTTAAGTCAAGTTCCTTGGACAAAAATAATTCTAAATTAAAATAATAATCTTTAATATGCATGTTCAGATGAGAGTTAGTACTTTCTACATCATTTATGAAAGACTACAGAAAAACTTTAGAAAAGTGCTGACCGATACCTGCTTCAGGAACAAACTATTTCCTCTTTAAAGGCTTGCAATATGCATATTTACACATAAAATTTAAGTCCTGGCTCTTAATTTTAATAAAAATAGCAGGCTTTCCTGCAGCCTAGGCAAGCAAACATTTTTTGAAAATGTAAGCACCATTTCATAAAGCAGGTAAAAAAATTTTTTTTTTTTAAGATTTTTATTGGGGAATTGGGGGATGGAAACCGTGCTGGGGAATTGGGGGAAGGGGAACAGACAAGTTGCTGTCCTTTTGTTCTTCAATCTAGTTGTGGAAGATGTTGCTTTACTGGCCCAAGTTGGCACCATCATTGCACTCCTCCCAGGCAAGGCAGATCAGTCGTCGGCTTCTGGACGGCCGCTCACAGCGGCTGCTGGCCGCTCACACTGGCTGCTGGCTACACACGGTAGCCCAAGGCAACCCACTGCAGCAGTGCCTACAGTCTATGCCATCGCTGTCGCTGGCGACTCATGGCAGCCCAGCTCCAGGTTGAGCTGTTGTTCAGCATCTTAGCTGTAGAGGGCAGTGTCACTGGCCCTCATATGTGGGAT
Source organism: Hipposideros armiger (assembly GCF_001890085.2). NCBI lineage: Eukaryota > Metazoa > Chordata > Mammalia > Chiroptera > Hipposideridae > Hipposideros > Hipposideros armiger. The sequence continues at coordinate 2,121,596 of NW_017731393.1, forward strand.
CCGAACCGGGGCCCTCTGGCATCCCAAGCCAGCTCTTAACCACCACAGCCCAAGAAGGTACAATTTTTAAAAAAGATTTCTACCGACATCAAAAATGCATTTTAAAAACATTAAAATAAAACTACACTCATATTTTAAAAGTCAGGAAGCACATGTTAAATCCATCTAATGTTGAAAGCCTCAGCCTAGTCAAGAGGCAGCGTGAGATGGCAGACAGGCCACTCCAGCGCTAAGGACGCAACGTGCTCTTCACACAGCCTCCAGGTTCCTGCCTCACCAGTGGAGGGGACAGAGGTGCGAGGGTCAGAAGTGGGGCACCCTGTCTGGTGCCTGGCTCCCTGCTCCTTGACCCTGCGGCCAGACCTGAGGGAAGGACCTCCGATGTCCAGGGCAACCACTTCCTACACCCCCAAGTTGCAGGGCAGTGCCGTGTGCCAGGGCCCCGCGTGGCTCACCTGAAACAGTCGGCACCTGCACAGCACACTTCTCAGAGCACATGAAGGGTGACAGCCAAAGCCAGTGCCCACGTACCGCCTTCCCTGTGCCTACACTGTCTCCCTTTGCATTTCCGGCACATGGCAGAATGCCTGACAAACAGGTCCCCAGTCCCTTCGCTGCGATTCCGAAACCCTCAAAGCTCTGAAAACATGTTTAGAACTCACTGGGCAGCGAGACCTGACATGATGGAAGCTGTCCATGGTGTATGTCCCCATTCGGTGCAGTCATACCTCTTGCTGCAAAAATCTTAGTGTTCCCTTACAAGGGGCCACCAAGGATGTCCTACAATATGAGTACATTCACAAATTCCTTTCTAAAACCTCAAAAATTCCAAACTCCAAAACACCTCGGGCCCCAAGAGTTGCAAAGGACTGCTAAGTGACAACAGGACAAGCACTGGCTGAAAGAGCAACAAATGAGCCCCCTTTAATAGTCAGGAGACAACAGGGGCCGGCCGAGTGGCGCAATGGTTAAGAACTCGCTTGGGATGCCAGAGGGCCCCGGTTCGGATCCCACATATGAGGGCCAGTGACACTGCCCTCTACAGCTAAGATGCTGAACAACAGCTCAACCTGGAGCTGGGTTGCCATGACGGCGTAGGCTGCAGCCCTTGTGGCAGTGGGTTGCCATGGGCTACCGTGTGTAGCCAGCAGCCAGCGTGAGCGGCCAGCAGCCGCAGTGAGCGGCCGTCCAGAAGCCGGCGACTGATCTGCCTCTGATCTGCCTCACCAGGGAAGAGCGCAATGACGGTGCCAACTTGGGCCAGTGAAGCAACATCCTCCACAACTAGATTGAAGAACAAAAATGACAGCAACTTGTCTGTTCCCCTTCCCCCAATTCCCCAGCACTGTTCCCATCCCCCCAATTCCCCAATAAAAAAAAAATCTAAAAAAATAAAAAAAATAAAAAATAGTCAGGAGACAACAGCCCTTTGGACATAAAGATTTATACACTGATTTGTCTACAAACTTTCTGAAGACGGTGTGCCATACTCCCACCAGAAGCTAGATCCCCGAGTCTGAAAACAGGACTTCAGTTCCTGCCCCTCTGGACCCCCGCCTGGAGGGGAAGACTGAGAAGTAATCAATGAGCACTCTGGTCACACCTGGCAAATAGAACTGTCGCCGGAGAAGATGGCACAGGTGCCTACACAGTCACTCAAAGAGGGCCGAGTAGAGAGAGTGACCAGGGAAGGCCTCTCGTCCAGGGACGCGAGGAAGCCAACCCTAGGAGTGGGGGTCCTGGAGCCCTATTTTTCCAGTTCAGGATGGGGTGAGGAAAGGAGCAGGGGCCACAGGAGGCAGCGAGTCCATGGTCCACGAGGCTGTGGGAGAGCAGGGAAGCAAGGGGCGTGTGACCTGCCATGCAATTAAACTACCAGTTACAAATCAAGCTCCCCCAGGCCTCAGCCACCTCATCTGTCAACAGGAAGAGGGACCAGACCTGGTTTCTCACAGGCTTCCATTCCATGAACTGTCTTTGTGGGGCGAATCAAGCTATTCACAGTGCTTTCTACTGAGGAGGTTGGAGTAACTGAAGGGCCGGGGGGTGTCACTCGTACTAAAACTGTATGGGAAGGAGAGCAAGCGGCAGTGTGATGCATAGGAAAGAAGCCAAAGGACTTAATCACGGCTGACTGTTAAGTGCTGCAAGGGGCCGGCTAACCGCACGACGCGCAGCTGGCCCGAACCAGCTGGCCAGAATGAAAAGACGGGCAGTGTACGTAGCGTTAAGAGAAAACAGGAAAAAGGTTCTCTGGAATGCCTCTGGGGGTGCTGCCTTCCAGGAGCTCCACCTTCCTCCACACCCTTACCTGGACAGGGGTGGGGAGGCGCCGCCATTCTGCCCAGACCCCCAGGCTTCCAGCGGCCTCCCCAGTGCAGGATGAAGCGGCTTGCCAAGCCACTATTAAGATGCACAAATGGAGGGAGATTTGGAGCAGCTGCAAAAGCTCTATTAAGGATAACAAAATGAGTAAGTGAATCTCAAAGTCTTTAAGGTTAAATATTCACTTGGGTGAGATTTAACAACATAACAGCAGAATACAATAATGAAGTGGCTTCTCAAACTTTTCCACCAAAATACCCCCAAAGGCACAGGAGAGAGAACCCCAAGGGTAAGCGCTTTAAACTAACTCCATTTGTGTGAAGTCTTATGTTTCCTATTAAAAATTCATGCAAATTTTACATTTAACTCCCTAACAAAGCCTACAACACCCTTTCCCCTCCTTGTCATTCTCAGTTTCTGGAAACTGAGGCAATCTGACATGTTCTCATCTTCCCAATGCCAAATAAGGCCTGCCAGCCCGCCCTCCACGCTGGCAGTGGGCCCTGCCCCGTCCCCTCAGCCGCTCTCCAGCCCACTCCCACTAGTGCACAGGGAAGCAGCAGCCTATGTCCAGCTCCCCCACCCTTATCGTTCTGTCTGAGAGCAGATGCTTTCAAGTTGTCAATACACATCCCATTCTCCTGGAAACTTTCAGACACGCCTACCAATACTGCCCTTGCCCAAGTCCCCAAGACCTCCATGTTCCCATCCAATGGTCAACTCGTACTCAACCTGCTCAATGTCCAGGAGTCTTTTCCTAAACTCCAAAGATGGCTCTCCAGACCCATCTTCCCTCTGATTTCCAGATGTGTCTCTAATTAGCAGCTCAAAAGAACCTTGGTGTCCCCTCTTCTCTGACCCACCTCTAGCAAAGGGCACTGGCTACAAGCTTACTCATCACAACACTGTGAAATGGTCACTGCTTAGGTCACACGTGCCACACCCAATCCGTTAGCAGACTGTCTGCTCCATCTTCCAAATGCTTCCTAATCCAACCACAGTGAGCATATTCCCACTTCGAGGTCTTTGTTCTTCCTGACCTGAGTACGTAAAACGCCCTTCTCCCAGATCTTCACGTGCTGCCTTCTGGCTCCTTTCCGTCCCTACTCAAATGCTTCCAGCTCAGTAAGGTCTTCCCTAACTGACGCCTGTTAGGATAGCACTCCATCCCTCTAGCCCATAAGCCTGATTCCTTGTCCTTCCTAACAGGCTCCTTAGCATTAACTGACATGGTTATCGGTCGGCTGACTATTTCTCTCCCCTGTAAGAACAAACTTCAAGAGGGCTAGAATATGGACTCATTGACCACTGTGTTCCCAACTCTTGGAACAGAACCCAACCCATGGGGGCTCAATCGATATTTGGTGAACCTGTTTACAGCCTTATTTGGAAACCTTATTTTTTCTTAATGTGAAAACATTCATGCACGTACTCAGCACTGTCAGACGAGAGCTGGCATGCCCCAGACTCAGAAGTGCAGCACAAGCATTTCCCAAGTCCTCCTCACGAGCTCTGTCCTGGGGGCTTCTCCGGAGGGCACTGGGAGAGGCTACAAGGTGACTCATCACAACATTGTAACACAGAGAAAACTGGAAACAACCTAAGTGTCCAGCAAGGGAGAACTGAATCAAGACACTTGGATGAATATTATTCAGCCATAAAAAAGAATGAAATCCCGCCACTTGCAACAACATGGATGGACCTTGAAGGCATTATGCTAAGTGAAGTAAGTCAGACAGAGAAAGATAGATACCATACGATTTCACTTATAAGTGGAATCTAAAAATCAAAAACAAAAAAACTCCTAGACACAGAAAACAGACTGGTGGTTGCCAAAAGCAGGGGGAGGGGATGGGGTGAAATGGATGAAGGGAGTCAAAACATACAAACTTCCAGTTATAAAATAAGTAAGTCCTGGGGTGGAATGTGCAGCATGGCTACTACAGTTAATAATATTGCACCGCATATTTGAAAGTTACAAAGAAAGCAAGTCTTAAAAGTTCTCATAAGAAAAATTTTCTATAAGTACAGTGATAGATGTTAACTAAACTTATTGTGATCATTTCACAATATATACAAATATTGAATCATTATGTTGTACACCTGAAACTAATATAATGTATGTCGATTATACCTTGGTAAATAAATTTTGACACAATCATATAATCATCAATCAATCAAATAATATAACACCATGTTATTAAAAATAATTCCATCCAACATAAATGAGAATCACATAATTTTAAATCTTCTAGTAGCCACATTAAAAAGGTAAAAAAAAAAAAAGGTAAACATGTAGAGTGTATTATTTAACCCAATATAAAATTTTTTCATTTCAACATGTACTGACTATAAACACTTATTACTGAGATACAATGTATTCTTTCCCCCCCACACACTAACACAGCACATCTCAGTCTGGACTGGCCATATTTCACACTCTCACTAGCCATGAGACTACTGTATTGGACAGTATAATATTATATCATGAAAGAGAGAAAGTTATATTTTGCAGAAATTGACAAATTGATCCTAAAACACACAAGGGAATGCAAAGGACTCAGAAAAGACAAAACAATCTTGAAAAAGAAACAATTTGGAGGATTAGCAATTCCCAAGTTTTTCCCAAAACTTACTACGAAGCTAAATAATCAAGACAGTACTGGCATAAGGATAGACATATAATAAAACAATATAATTTGGAGTCCAGAAATAAACCCTTACACTGGTGGTCAATTAATTTTTGAAAAGGGTACAAAGACCATTCAATGGGAGAAACAGTAGTCTCTTCAACTAATGGACAGCTGGACAGCCACATGCAAAAGAATGAAACTAGAGCTGGCCGAGTGGGGCGTTGGTTAAGAGTTGGCTTGGGACACCAGCTCTGAGCAGCAGGGCCCCAGTTCAGATCCCACATGGGGGCCAGTGACGCTGCGCCCTCTACAGCTAAGATGGTGACCAACAGCTCGAACTGGAGCTGGGCTGCTGTGAGTCGCTGGGGATGGCATAGGCTTCAGTGAAGCTGCAGTGGGCTGCCATAAGCTACCATGAGTGGCTGGCAGCCAGCGTGAGCCGCCAAGTGCCACCGTGAGCGGCTGTCCGGTGGCCGGCGACCGATCTGCCTCACCCGGGAAGAGTGCAATGATAATACCAACATGGGCCAGTGTAGCGACGTCCCCCACAACTAGACTAAAGAACAAAAGGACAGCAACTTGTCTGTTCCCCTCCCCCAATTCCCCAATAAAACCTTAAAAAAAAAAGAATGAAACTAGACCCCTACCTCATGCCATACACAAACATTAACTCAATGAATCACAGGCTAAAGGTAAGAGCTAAAACTATGTAATTCTTAGAACAGATTTAAATCTTCATGATCTTGGATTAGGCAATGGACTCTTAGATATTAAGACACCAAAAGCACAAACAACCAAAGAAACAACATATAAACTGGATTTCATCAAAGTTAACTTTTGTGCATCAAAGGACACCATCAAGAAAGTGAAAAGATGCCCCATAGAATGGGTGAAAATATTGACAAATTATATATCTGATAAAGGAATTGTATCCAAAACATGTAAAGAACTCTTATAATTCAGTAACAAAAAGACAAATAAACCAACTTTAAAAATGGGCAAAAGATATGACTAGACGTTTTTCCAAGGAAGATATCTAAATGGTCAATAAGCACTTGAAAGACACTTAACAGAATTAGTCATCAGGGAAACGCAAACCAAAACCACAATGAGACACCACTTCACATCCACTAGGACATCTAAAATAAAAAAGACAAGTAACAAGTGTTGGTGAAGTGTGGAGAAACTGGAAATCTCATACACTGTTGCTGGGAATGTAAAATGTCCCAGCTGCTCTGAAAACCAGCCTGGTGCTCCCTCAAAGTGTTAAATATAGAGTAACCAATGGTCCAGCTACATACACGACAGGTATGAAAACTCAGGTTTTCACAAAAACGTCTACAGGACTGTTCCTAGCAGCATTATTCATAATATCCCCAAGGGGAAACAACCCAAGGCCCATCAGCTGATGAATGATAAACAGAGTGTGTTCCATCCATACAGGGAATACTATTTGCCTGTGAAAAGGAATTACTGAGACAGGCTACAACATGGATGAACCTTGGAAACATGCTAAGGGAATGAAATCAGTCACACAAGACCCCATACTGTATGGCTCTATTTGTATGAGACTTTCAGGAATGGCAAATCAATAGAAACAGAAAATAAAGGAATGACTGCCTAGAATTGGGGGAGGGGAGAATGGGAAGTGACAGCTAAGGGGTACAAGGTTTCTTTTCAGGATGATGATGAAAATGTTCTAAAGTTAGAAAGTGCTGAGCACGGTAAAATTCTTAAATATACCAAAAATGACTGAAATGGACACTTTAAAGTGATAAATATAATACCTGAATCACATCTCAATAAAGCTGCTATATAAAAAAGCGACTTGTAAAATGGCTATTATATAGAATAATTCTATTTTTATTTAAAAAAACCACAACAAACAAACATGTTTGCCCCAAGATGGCTCAGAAGAGCACACACAGCAGTGGCCTCAGTGGGCAGGCCTGCATCTATGCTTCTATCTTTTGATTTGCCTATTAAAACAGTTTTCTATCACTGAATGGGCATTCCTTTTTTAACAAAAAGAGTTGAGGTTTTTTTTTGTTTTCATTCTAAAAAAGCGTTTTTAAAAACTAAAAATTATGTTCCTATTTTTGTAAAATACATAAGATTATGCCCCCAAAAGAGATGAATGACACACACCCAAACACTGACAGTGGTGAGGCAACGGGAAGTATCTGCATTTTGTAAACATTCTATCATGAACACATTGGCTCTTTTTCTTAAAACAAACCACACACACACACACACACACACACACACACACACACACACACGAACATACACCCGCGCCTCTTCCCAGGACACTAAAATTCTGCTACGAGGGCAGTGTGGCTCTCAAGAAGCTCAGCAAGACGGTGAATATAAGCAGACGCTGGTCATATGGATGCCCCCTGAAGTCCACAGGACAGGACCCCTGTGCTCCCTGCTAACACCAGTGGGGTCAGCCTCCCAGACAAGGTGTTCTGGGGAAGAGAAGACTGAATCACACCGCCCCAACTGGGGATAGCGGCTGCATCCCAAGACCATACAACTCTGGGGGTGGGGGATGGGAGGAGTGTGAGGCAAGGTGGGAAGGAGGCTGGGGATGGACAAGCCCGGGGGCGGGGCGGGAGCGGGGCCCCAACCTCCCCAAACTGGTCAGGACTCCTCAGGGACAACCAGGTGCACACTAAGCCTTTGTCCAGGGCTGGATTCTGAGGGCAGCTAACTGCTCTTTGGCCGGAGCACCATCCTCTTCACAATGTTAGTCCATCAAGCAGAGAAGCCAATCAGGAGGCCTGAATGAAGGCCTCATCACCTCCATCCTCAGACCAGGGGTCTGACTTCTCCTAGGAACATTCCGTGCCCTCCCGTTGGTGAGGCTTGGAGCAGTAGAAAGCAGCCTCATTTGCTGAGAGAGCAAGTGGCAAGAGGGCTACAGGGAGAACTGTGGGAAGACAGAAACTCAGCAGCACCCTTGACTACCAGGCCCATCTCCACTCCCCTGCAAGGTACAAAGTGTATAATGCACAGCACTCGAACTTCACAGATACATCTAAGCGCATCCATACTGAAAAAAGACTCAAAGACTACACACCTAAAACGCTAATAGTGGGGGATAATGAGAAAATTAATTTTCTTTATTTTTCCCTGGGTACACACACTTACAAAGTCAGGATACCGCCACCCAGCTTTCTCCTTAGTCTGGAAATAAGGTTCTGCCTTCAGAGATGTTCTCTTCTTGGGAATTCACAATGTCTCCCAGCATCTGGGCACCTTCTCTACATTTTAGCTCTTCAAGAATACAACCACACCAAGGTAGCTGGTTTTGATAAGAGTACACAAAACTGGGCCAGCAGAGTGGCGCGTTGGTTAAGAGTTGGCTTGGGACGCCAGCTCTGAGCAGCAGGGCCCCGGTTCGGATCTCACATGCGGGCCAGTGACGCTGCGCCCTCTACAGCTAAGACGGTGAACAACAGCTCGACATGGAGCTGGGTTGCCATGAGTCACCGGCGACGGCGTAGGCTGCAGTGGGGCTGGCCGGCAGCTGGCGTGAACTACTGTGAGCGGCCATCCAACGGCCTGCAAGCGACTGCCTCACTCGGGAAGAGCGCAATGATCATAATACCAACATGGGCCAGTGAAACGACGTCCTCCACAACTAGACTGAAGAACAAAAGGACAGCAACTTGTCTGTCCCCCTCCCCCGATTCCCCAACGCTGTTCCCTCCCCCAATTCCCCAATAAAATCTTTAAAAAAAAAAGTACACAAAACTGAAATTCTCCATGCAGAAGTCCAACAGTTGAAATACAATTACTGACTGCAGCAAGAATTTTTCTGCCTTTCCAGAGATTCTCTCAAATTCCTCAATTTATGGGATCACTGGGACTTCAGGATCATGTGAAATGATTACACTGCTGATCAGAAAATGTAAACAAGCATGAAAAGCTCACCCACCAATCATCAGCCCTCAACCAGGAATTCTGGACCCATCTGCACATCAAATGCTGCAGTCAGTGGCCTGTTAATACCACAACTTCTGAAAAATTATTTTACAGGAGAGCATGCCTCAGAAAAAAAATGACTATTTTAGTTTCTCACAGTTAACTATAATTGTGACACTGACATTCTCCATCCCCCACATACTTCGCCCACCCTCAGCTCCAACGTCAGTCCTATTTACAGCACCTCTGCCCAGCTCCTGTCTGTCTGCTCACCTTTCGCCCTCCCACAAAAACACCCCGGCCCTGCTACCCTGAAAATCAAAATGTTATTTGTCCTGCAAAATGCCAGTTCAAATTTTAGTCTTTGTAAAGAATTTCCTAACCCCTTCAGCCAAGAGTGAGCAAACTGTGTTCTATAAATGGCCAGATAATAAGTATTTGAGGCTCCGTGGACCTTTGGTGGTCTGTTACATATTCTTCTTTGCTTATTTTTACAATCCTTTAAAAACACAAACACCGTTTTTAGACCTGTAGTTTGCCAACCTGGTGACGCCCACCATGATGCCCATGCTGTGTGAACGACCCGCTCGCTCTACAATGCACCTGTCACTGTCGTGATTACTGATCCCCCGTTACACCTTCTGAAATTTTCTGCCTTGTCTAACCATCCACACTGTGCGTATCTGCCCCTCCTCAAGACTACGTGCTCTATGAGGGCAAGAAAAAACGTTTTTTATCCCAGCATCACCTAGTCTACAATACTAATACGTACAGAGTGCTCTGTCCATGAATCATTTAAACTGATCATTTTCAAGTAGAGTATGTTGAATTTTAAATTGCTTATTTAAGCATTTTCCACCACAAGTAGCTAAAGATCTCTTCCTGTCTACACAGGTCTTTAGAACTCTGTGCTGTAAAAGGTTTTATTATAAAACCTAAAAATAATCCTCATGTGGTATACAGTTTCTAGGAGACATGTAAGCTTTTAAAAACCCTCAATCTTGTCAACACGCTCAAAACAAAAAATGAGACTAGGACTTGAATTTTTCTAGAAACAACAATCAGCCGTTTGAGGATGTATTTTCCCTTGTTAGGAGACGACCTTCAGTATTTCCAGCTTATTACTTCTTGTGAAATGGCTCTATGTCTCGGTTCCACCTGCTAGGCAGATTCAGAAGTTTCTCTGTCACATCAAATCATCTTCAGCAACTTCTCAGACATTTTCTTCTCTCAGAGGCCACTTGGGAAACCCTCTCACTCCTGACCAGTACAGGGGTCAAAAAGTTTTAGATTCATTTTCCATTTGGAAACTTAAGAATTCTCCACCATCAGCCCATGACAAATAAGGGATAAGGCCAAGCAGACCTTTGGTGCCCACTTCCTGCCCATCCAAAATGCTGAGCCAAATGACTACTGCTCAATGATGAACACCTGGAGTGTGCATTCTTTCTTTCACATCGAACAAAACAGCCTTCATGTGTCTCAGATACGTCTTAAGGACCAGTAGAGCATATAAGCACACTACCCCGACTTCCTTCCAGCACTGATTTGCATGCTGGAGTAATTATGCCAAAACTGTGGCACTGCTTTTCCATTTCCTTTTTTGCAATAAGAAAGACCAGCTAACTTGCAGTGCTTTACTTCAAAAGCTCACTAAGAAAATCAGTACATGGCTATTGTTCTGAGTTCTGTGGAAACAGGTAGAAAGAATACAAGCCAGCTGTAGGGATCAGACAACTCCCCAGAAGGTGTGGTCACTGCCGCCCCACCACACACACACCCCACTGCTTCGGCTCTTTTAATACTCCAAAAGGTGAGGAAAAAATAACTGACAGAAAAATCCCCTATGCAAAAACCCCAACTCTGCGGGAAGGAGGGCGGGTCCTGTGAATCATCCATCCTCCTCCCAGTGAAATGCAGGTGAGTGGCTTCTCATCTACAGATGGCCAACATCTACAGAGGGACACACAGCACTGCTGGGACGTCTGGGGGTACCTGCAGGAAACAGGGCGACAGGAATCCAGAGTGGAGGGCGCAAAAACAGGCTCTGGGCCCAGGAAGGAAGAAGGGCGGGGACGCAGGCCAGGCAGGTGGCAGTCCAGAGCAGCATGGACGCAGCCTCTGGGCAGGCAGGCTCTTTGGGGAGGAGACCCACAGGAAGGTCAGAGTGTCTGGTGAGGAGGGATGCTGTATTTCCTGAGTGCAGTGGGAAGCCACAAAAAGGTTTTCAGTGAAGGGCGGAGATGACCTATGTTTCTAAAAGAACTCTCTGGCAGCTGTGTGGAGAAGGGCCTGGAGTGACCGAGGGGGACATGGAGAGACTAGCCCACCCAAGGGCCAGAGGCCTGGATCAGGTAGGGGACCAGAGAGGTGGGGGAAATCAGGATGCAAGACTAACAGCCATGGACCAAATGGGAGGGCAGGAGAGGGGTCAACGGGTGCTCCCAGTGTTCCAGCATAAGCCCCTGGATGGGGGTAGGAAGGACTCAAGATTTCCACTGGGGACAGGTAAGGGGACATCTAAGTGAAAACACCAGGTAGCCTCAGTCATGTCTGGTCACTCCCTCTCAGGGCTCAGAAGCAAATGCCTCTTTCTTCTGTAGGTCCCGGTCTGTGAGCTCCCCCAGCTAGGCTGCGTGGAGCGCCCCACTGATCCCGCTCTTCTGCTGTCGGCACGTGGGCTTCCCTGTGCTTCCACAGCACAGGTTCCACGACAACGGGGAGCTGCCCAGCGCTGTGTCTTGCTACGTCCCTGTCACTTAGGCTGGTGCCTGGAACACACCGAGGGCTCAGCAGCTGAATAAAGACACAGGGCTAAGCTAAGCTCAAAGAGAGTCACGGGTTAAAGACATGAACCTGGGGAACTTGGGAACCACAACTGGAAAATTATTTCATTTCTAATGGTACCTACTCAAAAATTCCCATTCTGCCAACCAAAGTTTCCACTTAGATTATGGTTTCTTGCGAAGGGTTTATCCAAACCAGCTTGATGGACATCTGGGCTCTGTGCAGCCTCTCTAACCTCGCAGTTCCCTCTGCTCATTTTAATACACACTTAGAGTACAGCCTCACTGTAGTAAAAATGTTTTTTTAATCTTTAAGTTCTCACTTAATGACTAACTGAATTTTATAAGAAGCGCCTCACCTTACAAAACTATTAAACCTTCAGTCATACATTCACTGGAAATCAAGAAAAGAACACCTCTGAACAACTATACTAGGGTTTCTCAACCTCTGCACTACTGACATTTTGGGCCAGGTAATTCTTTGTCGTGGGGGCTCACCCTGGGCATTTTAGATGCTTACATAGCTCTCTGGCCTATATTCACTAGATACCAGTAGCTCCCCCAGTGAGTTTCCAGGCATTTCAAATGTCCCCTGGGGGATCAAACTGTCCTCCCTCCTTGAGACAACAATCCTAGACCAAGAGGTCTTTTCCTATTATTAACATAACCAAGGAAACAGGAACCGAATCCTGTTAAATTTAAATGCTCACTTACATACAAATGGCCCAAATTATACCTTCTAGTGAAACTGAAAGCAAAACAGTTTCTCACTGTCCTGTGAGGTCCTGCACCAGACACCAAGAAGTGCTGCCCCTTTCTTGGACACAGGCTGAGCCCCAAGGTAAGACTCCGGAAGGCCTGCCTCACTCCAGGTGGGGGAGCTCTGCACCAAGCCGCACCACCTCTGCAGGATGAAGGTCCCCAAGGGAAAGGCCGTTGGGATGGAGGCCCTTTAAGGAACACATGAAGGTGGCCTTGTGGGGCTGTTCTTCTACGCGCACTCCTGGGGGAATCTCGAAGGTGGCTGAGTGCCCACCTCGGCCCTCCCTGCTCATCAGCCAGGAGAAGCCAACAGAAGCCTGGGGCCCCGAGGAGGCCTTGTCTGCAGTCTAGGGGTGCTTCTGGCACCCGGGGACACACACGCCAAGAGCAGTGACGGTCTCATTCGGGCACACTCTTTGGCCTGTGATTGTTTTTACGCACACTGCTCTCTACAAAGTTAACAGTCTTACACACTTTAAATCACCTGAGCCATCTATAGTATCGGACTGCCACAGGCTTTGAGGTTCTAACTTCTCCCCATCTCAGAAGGGCATTCACACAGGCGAGTGCTGGGGCGTCTCCGACTCCCACGTGCACCTGATGGGACTGGTGATGACGGGTCCAGATCAAATGTTCTGATAATAAGATCAAAACTGGTTACCAATTACCTAAGTTATCTACACCAAAGGCACCAAAGACACACAGAGAGCAAATACTTCCTTAAGGGCCAAAAGGAGAGAAAACTGAGGACAAGTAAATAATTAAGGTATTAAAGTCCTGCTGTGGCTTCTCAGAGTGCAGCGGGAATACTCAGCACTTTTCTCGTCCTGGAGAATCACTCTGGATACACAGAAAGATTTTTAAAGGTTTGTAACATTAGAACACATACTACATAGCAAAATGCAAACTTCGTATGAATTTCAGATAAAACAGACCACAAAAACCCTGTGTGAAGGACAGGCTGCTTCAGAACGCTACGCTGTCAACGCCCCCTGAAAGGGTCCAAGTCACGCATCCACTCTTCTGTCACTGGGTGGGGGGGCTCATGGTGGAGAGAGGGGGACGCTGATAACTGTCATCCACTACCACATACCAAAAACCAGCCCCATTGTTTTCCTAGCCAAGGTCAGTCATGGATCGGCAGAACCCTGAAGGACACGCGAGGGAACCCAAGATTCTAAGTCTCCACAGAGAAACACCAGTAAAACGGGGAGGGGGGTGCTGTTTGTAAAGGTACATAAGTAAACATACTATTTCTCTAAAATTTTAGCCAAATTTTTTAGACAACTTCATAGGGTCACCTCCTCTAAATAAAGAACTGTATCTGTACACGTTTCTAGGGTACACACAGCGGTCATCAGACACTGACAAATGACAGGACGGAGGCTGGGAGACCACCCAGAGCCGCCCCCCAGGGTGTGTCCCCAGGGTGCCCCATAGGCCTGCATCCTCTGGGTGAAAAGAAAAACAAGAGGCTAAGCACTACCACTCCCAGGTGCTATCACTCTAAGGCGCACAGGTCCTCTGCCTGCGGGAGGCCAGGCCAGGAGCAAAAGCTGCCTTCTGATACACACCTTCTCCTCTTGGCTTGAAATGTTACTAAATAGGTTCTAAAAAAAAAACACACCACATTTTCTCTTTCTAGGACTAATTTCTAAGCTCTGCCAGCAGGGACCATGTCGCACGCACAGTGGTACTCCCCCGCGACAGCCAGCCCTGATACACGCACAGAGTGGGTGACGGGGACCCAGTTGCAGACTCAATTGACTTCTGATTTATAGAAAGCATCAAATAATCTGAAGAACAAAGTCTGCCATACTAAATCCGGAAATGCTGGGAAAACAAAGGAACCCAACGGGGAAGGTGCACCGGACAAACCAATGGAGGCGCAACAAAGCATTAACAGCTTCCTGTGGGGTGCTGACTGCCAGGGCCCCACATACATACTGATCCCCTCCCTGGAACCACCCATAAGCTGACTCCACAGCTCCACAAGCCCTTAGCCAAAACCAAAGCCACATGTGTTTCAGAGGTCAGAATCTGGGGGATTTCAGCAAGGAAACATTGTGAGTATACTGTACATTACATAGCACCCCCAGTGAAGTCTGGGTCAGCACCTGTAAGACAAAAACACTTTCAGTCTGCAGTGAGATACAGGCATATTCATACCAAACGGAACCGGGTTCTAAATAGCATCACGTCAGTTCAGGGCAGGCTTTGGCACCAAACCTGTGACAGAACCATTCCATTTTCAGCAGCTCTGGGGCTTCAGAACTGTGGCCGCGGAACTGGGTGCCTGCATCCTCCTCCTTTTCTGTGCAGGGAGGGGCCTGGGACTCAGGAAGGCCAAGCAACTTGTTCAAGTTCACGGAGCTGAGAAGGAAGAGGCAGGCTTGAGCCCTGCTCCTCTGGCCCAAGGCCTGCGCGGGGCTTCTCCCACCTGAAAACCCTGCTGAGATGCAGCCCGGCAGTGAGCAGGTGTGGGGGCGGCCCGTGATCCTGCCCTTCTGAGGCACCTGGAAAGGTGATGCTGAGGGACCAGGAGTCATCCTTTGAGCGAGAAAGAAGTGTACTCCTGCCACTGAGCCACAGGCGCAGCACAGGCTGAGCAGCAGCAGCCCCTCGGGAACGCTTTATTAAAGGGATCCATCACATCTGATTTCTGGGGTCTTAACTGACTGGAATGGTCTGAAGTGGGGGTCCCCAGGTTTTATGGTTCTTTCTAATAATTCCAACACGTAGCCAAGATTCATAACACTGACATGAAAGTGCTAAGAGAAAAGAAATAAATCACTAATAAAGCAATCCTCTGAGAAGGCAGCCGGCAAGGGCGTCAGGAGTCCCATGTGAGTCCCTGCACGCCACCAAAGGCTCCCCATAATGACCAGGAAATGCTACGAAGCTCCTCAGGGAGGGAGTACCCCCGCCATCCTGGGTCTGTGGATCAGAAGCATTTCCGCCCCTGGAAACCAGTGCAGCCCTGGACGTACCACACTGAAGGCCAAGTCCTACGGACAACCACACACAGACACACCATCGTGTGCCGCCTGCCCGTCTGCCAGCCTGCGGCCAGAACACTGGGCAGGAGGCTCTGAGGAAAGGGGTCTGACACTCAGGCTACAGCTACCTGTGGGGACGAACTGGTAAGCTGAGTGGGATCTGCACACACCAGCCAAACTGTGTTTTAAGTCACGCTGCTGAGTCCAGGGACTGAAAGGGCCATAGTGGTCACGCAGCCTGCCCCCCTCCCCACTGTGGAAGCTCTGCAGCTTACCAGCTTCTACTGAACACACCCCCTACCAGAAGGCCCCTGAACCACAACGTCAGTCTGCCCACCTAAAGCCACTTAAGCTCTAATTCTCCTTCCCCAATTCCAAACGAGCCACGGCCTTCCACAGCCGGTCCTGGGCCACTTCTGGTAAGACAGGTATCTATTCCAGCCCGGGCGCCACCCTCATGTCAACTCTCTGGAGCGGCTCACTGGGTGGAATTCGTCGTTGAATCTCAACACGAGTGCTGTTCTGACCGAGCACTGGCTAGCCAACTTACTCGTCCTGTCATTTGCCCCCTTTTGTTTTTGCCCGATTATTTTTCAGGCCATCCAGAGACACCAGGCTGCCCCCTCAGTTTCAAAGAGGGGTGGCCATCAGCTCAGTTTCAACAAGCCAGACAGTAGCTGCTCAGAGTCTTGGGGGTACAATGCCCCGGCCGGCAGAGGCAGGCCCTCCATGCCAGTGGGTCCAGAAGGCAGCATGCCATGAAAGGAGAGTGCGGACACAGCTACAGCCCTAAGGCCCACGGGGTCTGCCTTGCTGAGAGTGCACACTCAGGCCTGCACCCTTCCTTCCTCTCTCCTCTTCCTCCCTATGGAATGGGAATGTCCGTCCTGTGCCTTCCCCACCAGCATATTCCGGAACCACATAATCTTCCTGGTTTCACAGGTTCTCAGCTGGAGCGGAATTTTTGCCTCAAGATGAATCGTACCTCACATCTCATCTGATTTAGATGATATTTAGGTGAGGCTTTGGACTTGAGACTTTACAGGTGATACTGGAGTTAAGACTTGGGCTGTTTGGATGGGATGAATGTATTCTGCCTGTGAGAAAGACATGAATTTTGGGGGTCCAGGGCAGAATGCTATGAACGAACTGTGCCCCTCAAAATTCACATTGGAACTCTAACTCCCAACGTGATGGCATTTGGAGCTGGGCCTTTGGGAGGTAATTAGGGGCCCTTACAAGGGACACCAGAGAGCTTGCTTCCCGTCTCTCTCTCTGCCCACTATATGTGGACACAGTGAAAAGGTGACTGCCTGCAAGCCAGGAAGAGCCCTCATGGGGGCACTGAACTGGCTGGCACTTTAACCTTGGACTTTCAGCCTCCAGAACTGTGAAAAATAAATGCCTGTTGTTTAAGTCGCACAACCTGACATTTTGTTATGACAGCCTGAGCTGGCTACCATATGCCTCTCTCAAAGAGTAACATCTGGATTGAAACGAGCGGTCTGAACTTGGGACAAGTGTCTCCCTTAGTATTAAGCACACACACACGTAGTGAGAGGTATGACCAGCGCCCACGAGGTGCTGCATAGCAGTTTACTGAACTAAACCAAGTGTGGTCAGGGGCCACTGAAACGTGTTTTTTCTTTATACACGTCACACACACGGTGAGCTCCTAAAGTTGACCAGGCATACAACAGATAAATACATACTGAAATGGTGGCTGTTTGGTGGACGTACCCTCCATCTTCTCTGCTCTGGGCTGAAAAATGTAAACTCCTTAACTTAAATACCGCTTTTCATTTTTCTGGTGAATTCATTTTTTTAAAGCTCATTATTTTATTTTCCCAACAATCATGACACTATTATCCCCACCTACCATGAAAGAAGACAGGAGTTTCAAAGGTGAAATAACTTGCCCAAGGTCACAGACTCAGGTGGGGCCTCACCCGCGAGTTCCCAACTCCTACGTGAGTCCTCTCCTGCCATCGCAGGGCGCCCACTGGCCAGAGACCACCAGCCCCTTTCCCAACCTGTCAGGTGCCTGGCCTGCCAGCAGACACAATCCATGTCTTCCGGCACTCTATTATTTAGAGTCTACATTGACATTTGGAGTGTTCTACTTAGAAGAACAGAATGTTGAAGCTTTAAGGGCCCTTATCTACTCTATGCAGAACTGGGACCTCTATGAAGACGCTGCCCAGACAATTTTTTCCAGATAAACCATGCCTTACTCATTTCACTCCAAGCATAAGTGACTAAAATCTGATGCAGTTACTAAGAACTCCAAGACACAATTTAAAAGCAAGAGTAACTAGGACCGGCCGAGTGGCGCGATGGTTAAGAACTGGCTTGGGACACCAGAGGGCCCCGGTTCGGATCCCACATATGAGGGCCAGTGACACTGCCCTCCACAGCTAAGATGCTGAACAACAGCTCAACCTGGAGCTGGGCTGCCATGAGTCGCCTGTGACGGCGTAAGCTGCAGCCCCTGTGGCGGTGGGTTGCCATGGGCTACCGTGTGTAGCCAGCAGCCACTGTGAGCAGCCGTCCAGAAGCCGGAGACTGATCTGCCTCGCCTGGGAAGAGTGCAATGATGGTGCCAACTTGGGCCAGTGAAGCAACGTCCTCCACAACTAGACTGAAGAACAAAAGGACAGCAACTTGTCTGTTCCCCTTCCCCCAATTCCCCAGCGCTGTTCCCATCCCTCCAATTCCCCAATAAAAATCTTAAAAATAAATAAATAAAAGCAAGAGTAACTATCTTAATTCATCTTAACACAAGGAAATAACCTTTTTTATATGAACCAGAACACAGAGAGAAGACAGGCAAAGCGTGTGTCATCAGCTGTGTGAAACGCCGCTGCCTTCCTGGTCGCCCTGTCCTCCCTGCCTCGGTCACCCCTCCCCAGTCCTCACGTCTCACTGCCTTTCTTTAGCACCTATGCTACTGACCCCCAGGCCACAGCCACCGTATTCTGGAATAAAGAATCCTAAAGGTAAAGATGATGAGAAAGGCAAGTAGTATCAAGAAGCATCCCCAAAGATTTGGAGAGAGCAATTTTCTTCTCCCTGATGATATGCAAAAGGCCAGCAAACTTTGGAAATCATAACACGGACAGAACGAGGAACAGGCAGCTCCATACCAAAAAATAAATTATACCTTTACATCTGTAAGAGACCGCAGACCATCTAGACCAGAGGTTCTTGTCCTCAAGCATGATGGGAGGGGGTTCAGGAGCTCCTAGGACACCCTGAAATTCCATGCATTCGTCAGTCAGTCCAACATATAAACCACTTAAAGTGGCTGACCGGCTCACTCACGCCTACTTGGACAGAAGGTCAGATGCCCAGGAGTGATGGGTGTTTGGGGACAAAGGCAAGTTGTTCTTGGGAAACAGCACAGGGCAGCTCTTGCTGTCACTGGACCTGCAGCCCTGCGTGAGGCAGGGTCTCCGGGCAGTTGCAGCAGGGGACACGCAGCTCAACCACAGCTCCCCACTCTCCACGCTCATCAATCCCACTACTTGGGGCTCTCCGGGAGCCAAAGTGGCAGATTTCTTGTTTCTTTATTTAAATCCATGCCCCCCCCACTCACTATGACCTCATCACATTTGCTCCAGCCCAAAAGTTTCCAACAATCAGCTGAGCCAGGCTGAGAAGGCAGGGTTTACAAAAGATGACGTTTCTGTTAAAGTAAATGCATACACACTCCTGCACGCACTGTCCAATTATCCCACTTTTATACATAAACAGCTGTAACTTCAATAAGCCTCTAGGGCATTGACTAGAATGATCTGGGTGAAGAAAAAGAAATTTAGAATATGGAGGCTTACTAATATTTTCTCAATGAAGCTTTTTTTTTTTAAGAACAGAAAAATATAAGCTTAAACTCTAACATTCTTCAAAATGAAAGTGAAGTTTTCAAATAATTTTTAAAATCAACTCATAGGAAGGGAAAATTTATGGACCCAAAGTTATTCTTGGAAAACTCCTGACAGATGATCAAGGATGCCTGCTGACTAAGTAAATAAACGTACCTTTTCTATAGGCAATTACCATTTTATGAATGGCTATATTCCAAAAGTTTATTCACAAATTCTTGGTTCAGAACACAGAATGCATTTTCTCATGGAAAGCAGATATACACAACAATTGGGTATTTTAGCCCACACAGCCTGTCTTAAAAAAGTATACACAACATATACTGCTGACAGCACTATGGAATCTACCACCGTACAAGTAGGGACTAAAATGGTCACAAACCCCTTGACACTCCCCTCATCAAGAGACAGACTCTACTTCCATCTCCTAAATCTGGGAGGACTCGGAAGGGTCTCCTGACAGCAGGAATCATGTCACACAGATTTGTCAGCCTCTACTTCCTGGCCCAGAACAATGATTCTAGGAGTCCTGAGCTGCCTTGTAAGAGGTCCTGGCACAGGGGCCATCTGCAGAGACCCTGACACCACACAGAAAGGGAAGAACCACTAAGCCTGGCCTTTCAACCATCCAGGCATTTGCGTACAGCTATCTTGGACCCTCCAGACCAGAGGAGAGGCCAGATAAACAGCAATGAGTGATGTCAGTTAATGCCACATAGAGTAGAAGACTCGACTCTACTAGAGTAGTAGAAGCTGAGCCCTGCCTGATCAACCCACAGAACCATGAGCTCTAATAACAAGATTACTGTTTTAGGTCACTGGTGCTTAGGGTGGTGTGTTACTCAGCAGTCATTCATGGAACAATCTGTGGCTCAATCTGTGGACATGACAGAAGCATATGACTCTCCTGTTCTACCATCAGGAATGGAGTCTCGTTCTCCATCCTCCACTGGTGGACACTGAGTTACAGTGGTAATGTCAGGCAGGATTTCCCCAGCTGTAGGCCATTTTAGGGGCAGCCTCGTGTTAGGAAGTGGGGAAGTCAGTGGTATGATGATCATCAAAGAGTTCTGCTCTCTGCTTCAAAATCCTCCTAGAATTTTCTATACACTACTAAGAGAGGACAGGGTTTAAAATTCTGACGAAACATGATGTACAGTCAAAATATGGTTGGTACTCTGAAACCAAAGCCAGACAAAGATACCATCAGAAAAGAAAACTAAAGACCAATATTCCTTATGAACATAGATGCAAAAATGCTCAACAAGGGCCGGCCGAGTGGTGTGTTGGTTAAGAGTTGGCTTGGGACGCCAGCTCTGAGCAGTTGGGCCCCGGTTCGGATCCCACATGAGTGCCTGTAACACTGCGCCCTCTACAGCTAAGATGGTGAACAACAGCTCAACCTGGAGCTGGGCTGCCGTGAGCTACCAGCGACCATGTAGGCTGCAGTGGGGCTGCAGTGGGCTGCTGTGAGCTACCGTGAATGGCTGGCAGCCAGCATGAGCTGCCGTGAGCCACCATCCAATGGCCGGCGAGCGACTGCCTCACCCAGGAAGAGCGCAAGGATAATACCAACATAGGCCAGTGAATCGATGTCCTCCACAACTAGACTGAAGAACGAAAAAAAAGGACAGCAACTTGTCTGTTCCCCTTCCCCAATTTCCCAACACTGTTTCCCTCCCCCAACTCCCCAATAAAATCTTAAAAAAAAAAAATGCTCAACAAAACTGTAGCAAACCAAATTCAACAACATGTTAAAAGGATTAAACACCACGACAAAGTGGGATTTATCCCAGGAAAGCAATGGTGGTTCACCCTAGGAAAATCAATTAATGTAATATACCACATTTATAAAATGAAGGGAAAAAACACACAACCATGTGAACACACACACAGAAAGCATTTGACAAAATCCAACAACCTTTCATGATAAAACACTTAGCAAAGCAGGAATTGAAAGGAACTTCCTTAACATGATAAAGGGCATTTATTAAAAACAACAATAAAAACAAACAAACAAAAAAAAAAACCCACACCTAACGTCATAATCAATGGTGGAAGTCTAAAAGCTTTCCCCTGGGATCAGGAACAAGACAAGGATGTTTGCTTTCACTACTGCTATTCAATAGTGTAGCAGAAGTTCTAGCCACAGCAATTAGGCAAGAAAAAGAAACATAAAGTGTCCAAACTGGAAAGAAAGAGATAAATGATCTCTATTTGCATTTGACATGATTCGATACATAGAAAACCCCATAGAACTCATGGTAAAACTACTACAGGTAATCACCAAATTCAGCAAAGTTACAGGGTATACGATCACCACACAAAAATCAGTTGTCTTCTACACCAGCAATGAACAATCTAAAAATAATAATAATAATAAGGGAATAATTCCATTTATAATAGCATCCAAAAGCATACAATATCTAGGAATAAATTTAACCAAGAAGGTGAAAGATTTGTTCACTGAAACAACAAAGTGTTGCTGAAAGAAATTAAAGATGTAAATAAATGGAAAGACATCACATGGTCGTGAACTGCAAGACTCAGAATTGTTAAGATGGCAATGCCCCAAAGCAGATTCAACAAGATCCCTATCAAAATTCCAATGACTGTTTTTGCAGAAAGAAAAAACTAATCCTCAAATTAATAGGGAGCTGCAAGGAGTCCCAACAGTCAAAGCTGAAAAAAAAAAGTTATAAGACTCACACTTCTCAAACTTACTTTGAAACTTTCTACAAAGCTACAGTAATCAAATGTGCTACTGGCATACGGACCAATGGGATAAAACTGAGGATCCAGAAATAAATTCAAACATCTCTGGCTCACTGATTTCCAACAAGAGCGTCAAGACCATCCAATGGGGAAAGAACGGTCTCTTCAACAAATGGTGCTGGGATGACTGGATAAGCACATGCAACAGGACGAAGGGGGACTTCTATCATTCCATAGGTAAAAATTAATTCAAAATGGATCAAAGACCTAAGTGTAAGAGCTAAAACTATAAAACAAGGTTTTCATTACTTTGGATTTGGCAATAGATTCTCAGATTTGATAGCAAAAGCAATAGCAACAAAAGAAAAAAACAGATAAACTGGATGTCATCAAAATTTAAAACTTTTGTATATCAAAGGACATTATGAAGTCTATAAAAAAAACAAGGAGAATGAGGGAAAATATGTGTCAATCATATATCCAATAAGGGTTTAACATCCAAAATATACAAAGAACTCTTACAACCCAACAACAAAAAGACAAACAAAGGGCCTGAATGGACATTGTTCCAAAAAAGATACACAGTGAAAAGATAAAAGATATTCAGTATCATTGGTAATTAAGGAAATACAAAACCACAGTGAGATACCACTTTACACCCACTAGGTAGCTTTAGTCTAAAAGACAAAATAAATGTTGGCAGACGTGCAAAAATTGGAACCCTAGTGCATTGCTGATGGGAATAATGAAATGCAGAGTCACCACATGACCCAGCAATCCCATTCTTAGGTATATTACCCAAGAGAAATGAAAACACATATCTACACAGATATTTGTACACGTTATTCTTAATAGCCCAAAGGTGAAAACAATCCAAGTGTCCATCAGTGGATGAATGTATAAACAGCTTGTGGTATATACACTCAATGGAATATCATTCAGCCATAAAAATAACAAAATACTGATAGAGGCTACAACGTGGATGGACCTCAAAAACATTATGCAAGTGAAAGAAGCTAGACACAAAAGGTCACATACTGTATGATTCTTCTTATATGAAATGTCCAGAATAGGCAAATCCACAGAGACAGAAAGCAGATTAGAGGTTACCAGGGGCTGGGAAGAAGGGGGAATGGGGAACGATTACTTAATGAGTACAGGGTTTTTTTATGGGGTGATAAAAACGTTTTGAAACTAGAGAGAACTGGTAGTCACACAGCATAGTGAATACACTAAAAATCACTGAAATATACACTTTAAAATAATTAACTGTGGGATGGCCGGTTATCTCAGGTGGTTAGAGTGCAGGGTGCAGGGCTCATAACACTAAGGTTGCCGGTTCGATTCCCACATGGGCACCCTCCACAACTATTGGGTTGTCAGAAAAGTATGACATATGTTTTCTATGTTTTCGTTGCAAAAATGTGTCATGACTTTTCTGACAACCCAATAGATTGAAACAACTACTTGACTTGGAGCTGTTGGGTCCTGGAGAAACATACTGTTCTCCAACAATCCCCAATAAAAATATATATATATATATTTTTTTTTTAGCTGAGCCATCCTGCCACCTGTTGGCAGCTCAGTGGCTGCTCAGCTCGGGCCGGGACTCAAACGAACCGCTGTTGCTCAAGAGCTCGCACTCTTGAGCGAGCTCTTAACCAACAGATCCACTCAGCCGGCCCTCCAAAATTTTTTTTAATAAATAAATAAATAATCAACTGTATGTCACGTGAATTTTGCCTCAATAAAAAAAAAAAAAATGTGGGGCCGGCCGAGTGGCGCATTGGTTGAGAGCTGGCTTGGGATGCCAGAGGGCCCCAGTTCGGATCCCACATGTGAGGGCCAGTGACGCTGCCCTCCACAGCTGGGATGCTGAACAGCAGCTCGACCTGGAGCTGGGCTGCCGTGAGTCGCTGGCGACAGCGTAGGCTGCGGCCCCTGTGGCAGTGGGTTGCCATGGACTACCGTGTGTAGCCAGCGGTCAGCGTGAGCGGCCAGCGGCCGCGGTGGGCGACCGTCCAGAGGCCGGCGACTGGTCTGCCTCGCCCGGGAGGAGCGCAGTGATGGTGCCAACTTGGGCCAGTGAAGCAACGTCCTCCACAGCTAGGCTGAAGAATAGAACGACGGCGGCTTGTCTGTTCCCCTTCCCCCAATTCCCCAGCACTGTTCCCATCTCCCCAATTTCCCAATAAAAAATCTTTAAAAAAAAAAAATGTGGTTAGGGGCAGCCAGATGGTTCAGTTGGTTAGAG
The DNA here is from genome assembly GCF_001890085.2 of Hipposideros armiger. NCBI lineage: Eukaryota > Metazoa > Chordata > Mammalia > Chiroptera > Hipposideridae > Hipposideros > Hipposideros armiger. Next base: position 2,145,887 of record NW_017731393.1, read on the forward strand.
CACATGCTCTGAACAACAAGGTTGCCAGTTCGATTCCCACATGGGATGGTGGGCTGTGCTCCCCTGCAACTAGATTGAAAACGGCGACTGGACTTGGAGCTGAACTGTGCCCTCCACAACTAAGACTGGAGAACAACAACTTGACTTGGAGCTGATGAGTCCTGGAAAAAACACACTGTTATCCAACAAAAATTACAAAAAATAATGTGGTTAGGCTATAGTTTATTGATTCATTCATAAAAATTCTTGAGTTCCTACCATATGCCAGACACTCTCCTCGTACATGGGTTAAGGTGATGGACAAAAATGTTCTGCTACGAGCCGGCCGAGAGGCTCAGCTGGTTAAGAGCTCGCTTGGGAGCACCAGCTCTGAGCAGCAGGGCTGCGGTTGGGATCTCACATTGAGGGCCAGTGACCCTTGCCTTCTACAGCTAAGATGATGAACAACAGCTCAACCTGGAGCTGGCTGCTGTGAGTCACCGGCGACGGCGTAGGCTGCAGCAGGGCTGCAGTGGGCTGCCCTGAGTGGCTGGCAGCCAGCGTGAGAGGCTGGTAGTCGGTGTGAGCTGCCGGGAGCCGCTGTGAGCAGCTGACCAACGACTGGCGATCAATTGCCTCACCCGGGAAGAGCACAGTGATCATACATACCAACGTGGGCCACTGAAGCGACGTCCTCCACAACTAGACTGAAGAACAAAACAGCAATTTGTCTATCTGTTTGTTCCCCTTCCCTGATTCCCCAACGCTGTTATCCTCCTCCCAATTCCCCAATAAAATCTTTAAAAAAATAAAAATAAAAATAAATTTTTCTGCTACAAATTTAAAAAGCAAGGTAAGAGACTAGAGAGTGACAGCATGGGCTATTTTAATTAGAGTATTCTGGGAAAACCTCCTCAAAGAGGCGACATTTGAACAGACACAAGAATGAATTGAAGAATACTATTCTGGTAAATAATGAAAGAAAATAATGTACTAAAATAGAAATTTAAGGGGTTGGCCGAGTGGCACGTTGGTTAAGAGTTGGCTTGGGACGCCAGCTCTGAGCAGCAGGGCCCCGGTTTGGATCCTACATGCGGGCCAGTGACGCTGCGCCCTCTACAGCTAAGATGGTGAACAACAGCTCAACCTGGAGTTGGGCTGCCCGTGAGTTGCAGGTGACTCGGCTGCCTTGGGGCTGGCTGGCAGCTGGCGTGCGCTTTCGTGAGCTGCTGTGGGCGGGCGTCCAATGGCCAGCAGGCGACTGCCTCAGCCGGGAAAAGCTCAATGATAATACCAACATGGGCCAGTGAAGCGGCATCCTCCACAACTAGACTGAAGAACAAAAGGACAGCAACTTGTCTGTTCCCCTCCCCCAATTCCCCAATAAAATCTTT
>NW_017731393.1:2149329-2154811 GCF_001890085.2 Hipposideros armiger
GGCGGCACCAAAAGGCGGCCAGTCCTTATCCCCTGCACAACAGCCACATCTCTGCACTCACGGGCCCTATGACATGAGCGCCAGCCGTGCCCCCGTCCTCTTCCGCTAGCTCACTCACGCTCTTCCTCCCAGGAAAACACCCGCTAAGCTCCAGGCCGCTCCCAGAGCGCCTCTGTCCCGCTGTCATGGCACCTACCACCTTGTGCCATAACCAAACGATTCTTCTGGCTCACCCACCTTACAGAAGCTCCTGGAAGACAATCATCACAGAGTATCTTGACTTTTTAGCTTTGGCAACTAGCACTGCTCCTAGGTAAGGTCACAATGTGTGTTGATGAAATAATCCCCGATTATCCCAAATTGGAATTAGAGGCCATGCCGCTGCCCTGGGGCAAATCCTGGGAAAGAAGACTGCAGAGAAAAGTCTACTCCAGTGAAGAGTCCCCACCTTGCCAGTACCTGCCTTGGGAGACTTCCTTGCCCAAAGTCCGAGCCTCAGCTGCCTCCTATAGAAAATGAAGGAACTCACTAGAAAATCCCGGCGGTCCCGACAGAGGCCTGACATAGCATGTCTACCCTCTAGGATGCCCACACTCAGACGACGCCATCTCAGTCGTCTAAACAACGAAAAGGAACTTGAGGACAAGGCCTGGCTGTCCACTTCAATCAGAACAAGCCAGTGCCATGCGCAGTGCCATCAGCCCCACTTACACGTGGGGAAAGCAGTGCGGCAAGGCCCAGCGGCTGCCGAGGCCCTTCTGCTAAGACAGAGGGCAGGTCTGCCACACAGATGTCTACAGCTGGCGCCTTCCACCAGGCCCACATGGCTCAAGCTGGGGGCTGGACAGCCCCGGGACACGTGGTGGGATGTCAGGGGACCCTTCAGGGGTCCTGGGAAGCCAAGGATAAACATAATGCATCTTGTGGAGAATCAACTATACTCAAAAATCTGGGGGGCAAAGTGTGTCTGTTTTTAAAAAATCAGACATATTACTGAGTACAATGTAAAATTAAATTTTAAGATAAAATTTAAAGGGTTTGAGAGATTCTGCAATAAGTCATGCCATGCCCTTTCTCACACAGGAAAGCCTTCTGAGACCAGAACACTTAATTTACCCTATAATAACGTTTCAAACATCAGGCTACTATTAATCCAAACAGGATGGAATTTAATTTCTAGAATAAAGTTGTGACTTCTGGGCATTATCGGGCAAGGAAGGACGCAAGAGAACTAGTTTCTCTGTTCTTCCTTTCTAAGTCATTAAAAGCACCCAAGAAACTTACAATGTCAAACCAAGTCTCCCTTCACACAAGCCCCTAATGCAGCAAACCAGGGAGCTAAGCGCTGCCAGGAGCCCAGAGCAAAGGGCGGCAGCCACACGGCTCTCCAGTCGCACATACCGAACGATATGGGACCACTGTGTGGCGTCTGTCACATCCCTCCTCTCCCCCAATGCAGATTCTGGACAGGAACATGAAAGGAGGGTGTCCCCAGTGCTTGGCCCTAGGGGAAGGGGGAGGGGGCAAGCCTAAGCTGCCTTGTTAGGGCATTAATTAATTAGCCTTCCAGGGTCCAGTCTCCGAAAACCTTCAACACAATCACTGTAACACCTGGGGACGCAGCTTACCATTTCGATGCTACTGTTGTCCTAAAGATTTTATTATGTCACTCGGATAATCAATTTAGTTTTTCTCACCATTAAAAGAAACCATGTTTCCAACAAATATACTTTTGGGTTTTGCCATAGAATCAAGTGTTTAAATTAGAAAGGAAATCAGATTATCAGAACAGCAGGCCTGATATCTGTTTTGGTAGAATGGCCTCATGAGAAGCTACCAAATAAGCAACATTTAAAAAAAATATATGGAGTCAAAATAGCATGGAGCAAATCCTAAAAAGAAGTAAATCATGAAATGAAATTACAGGACCCAATTTTTTATTTCTTGAGAATTAACGAGGTTTGGGCCATTTCAGCATGGATGATAGAGCAGTAGGTCTGGGGGAGTCCCTGGAGAAGGAGCGTTTTAACCTTCACACCCCTCCCTCACCACCACTTTCTGAGACTTTCTACCTACAAGGACAAAGTAGGGGTGGCAACATGCTCCACCCAGGTTGGGGCCCACGGCTGTCCCCACCACAGACCCGGCCCTTCACCCTTCACAGTGGCAGACTGCCTGAGCCACCTGAGCTCTTGGTCACCAAAGGCCCAGTGAGAGCCAGAGGACGGCACAGGGAACAGCACAACTGGAAACCCGCTTACGGGCGGCATCACCAGCCCATAACTGCTGGCAAGCAGCAGCAGAGCAGCAAACTGTCAGATCCCATGTTACCAGAACACTGCCGGGAGGGGAGAAATCCTCTTCCTGCCATTCCCAGGGTCCCAGGGAACCTGCCTTCCTGACACTAGGGCTCAACACCGGCTTCCCAGAAGCCTTTCCCCATGACCAAAGAGCTTTCCCTTTTCTGCACTTCCACCAGACTTCCAGTCTCCTACAGAATCCACTAATTCACTCCCGCCTACCTTTAAAGACTTCCGACTTTCTTCCTGGTGGGTCTTTAAAACCCTAGCTGAGCGGCTAGCTCCTTGAAGGCAGGGTGGTGACGTTTCCTTTTTCCTCACCCTTCCAGCCACCAGCTGCAGTCCCCATTGGTTTCCAGCATCCCCCCTCACTGTGGCTGGGGCCAAGATGCCCCAGACTTCTAAAGACCATGTGCTTAGAGAAGCTGGTATGGTCTCTCACTCATCCTGGCACTGTAACTAGAACACTGTGGGAACTCGAGGCGCATTAAGTGAACATTAAATTAAATAAGAAAAAGACTCCCAAGTCTCAGTTAATGATCCACTTATCTCGAGGAATACAGAATTCAGTAAGAGATTCCAACCTGATTTCTGGAGTTGACAGAAACCAAGAGTCACCTGCACTTATGACATCTCACCACCACCTGCCAGCCTCACCAGAAAGGGTTCTAATGCTTACTGATAACAAAACAACCTCTGCCTCTCCTTCCTAGGTTGGTCAGCTCCCCAGCACCCACTATGTCTAGGATAGTGTTGGGCAGCACACAGACAGCCAGTAAAGGCTCTCTAAAATGAGAAAGCCATTTTGTACTTTCTAGTTAATTATGAATAATAGATTTACACAAGCATACAAAATGTGTTCTTACATTTTTTCCTTTTCTGTTTAAAACTGCATTTTCTTTGGCCCCACAGCCTGCTGCTGCGATACAAGCTGCACCTATCCCATTCACCTCCCTACTGCCCTCCTGCCCACCCACAAGCTGACTTCATTCCTCCTGCTCAGAGCAAGTCGAAGCATCATCACAGTCAGGCCTCGGCTGCCTCTCTGGTCGCCTTCCAAATCCACCAGCCTCACCTCCTCCCTTCTCACTCAGTAGCTCCTTCCCAGTTTCTCTCTGTATCTTAAGACAATATTATGACTCTCCTATCCCCCAAAAGAACCAAATAATTTTTCTTTCTCTATGAACACTTGTAAAAAGAAGCACCCCAGGGGTCCTGATTCCATGGAATCGATGCAGAAGGCCTTGGTCATCAGATGTCTCCTCTGCTAAGTCAATAGTTCTTCAACTGACCATTGCAAGGAAGCTCAGCTATTGCATAATATTGATAGGTTAGATCACTCGCTGTTTGGAGCGTCTTGCCGTAAGATGACAACACAGAGATGGGCAAATTTAACGCAATTTCCTTTGTTTGCTTGAGCTAGCCCAGGCTTGCAACACCGGAATGACAATTATATCTTTCTTGAAGTACAGCTTTAACATAAAAAAGGACATTCTCATGCTTCAGCTCATTAGCATATCTATCCTGACAATACCTCGGAAAGGTCATTCTCTATTTGCAAAGTGAAAAATTAAAGGGATTCTACCAGGGGTGTTTACAGGATCAAAATCCCAAACTCGGGAAAACAGCAAGCAAGATATGTCAGTTAAACGGACCTTCTTCAAGGCACGAACAAGTGGGGGAATATTATTTAACAGAAACAACTGGCCACTGCTATTGCTTGGCTCCTGTGGAATGTCTCTACACCCTTCTCACTGAGTGAGGCCATCTTATTAATTCCAAAATGAATGGATAGCATCCAAGGAAAACAATTGGACTTCTTTCTCTTCACAGAAAAATGCACATGAATGTCTTAAAAAAAAAGCTGGAATCCTCTTTGCCAGCTCTCTCTGCTTTCCTGGCTCCTGCATTGTGACACCTTGAACAGATGGCATCGGAGGGGGACACCTTACATCTTAAATCTTATCCCTGAGAAGGTCTGATTTTAACTAGTGATGCTAGAACCCCAGGGCTGTTGGGGTTCCTGTCATTCCCAATCCTGTACGACATCTTCAGTTTTCACACTGATCAGGCTATGTTTTGGCCAAAGAATGTTTCATCGTTAGGCTAATTCTTAACGTGTATGTCTTGTCACACCACGGTGCAAAGGCAAACGTTTCCTTTCATCTGAAAAACAAGTGGCTGTACACTATTTTGCCAGACATCCTACACACGATGCAGTCTTTTTCACAGGCCGTTTTCAAAGACGTGAACGACATGAGAAGATGTTGGGCACCCGCCGATGGTCCGCCGGGTCATTTCTTTAAGGAAGTATTTTCTAGATACACGCGATGACAAAAAAAAACATTTCCAAAAGCTTCACCAGTGTGTATTCACAGCAAATGCTAGGAAAAAAATGATGGCTCCTCCTCGGTTATACGCTGTGAATGTAAATGAAGAAGCGGCAATAACGCTCCTCAATACAGCCTTCGTGACTCCACAAAAATAAATGAGTACATCTCCCACACACTCGCACACACGCACACCCCAACTCATTCTGAAAACTGATGCAGAGCCTAGTACGAAAAATGTGAAATAAAACTGTTTCCTTCGGGGGATCATTATCTGAAGGCTTCTTAAATTTCAAAGCACGTCCGCAACACTTCATCCATTTCCATTTTGCAGCTATGTTTTCAAATTAAAGGTAAAGAATTTTCCACACAGAATTCACTGTAAAGGTCTTAATATTAGATAGATGGCCCCAAACGGGGTGACAGTGTGAAAACGTGGCAAAGCGTACGTGAGCTCAACAGCCTGGCGCCTCGAGATGAAAATTGAAATACCGTGGCAGGGAGCGTTTCCATTTTTTTGCCTCAGGGAGCCCATCCTGACCTTACGTATTAATCAAAGGTGGAATGTGTGCATTCTGCCCCAAACTGGATCCTAGTCTCGCCTGCCTTCGAGGCCACTGCAGCTCTATGAATCAGTCAGAGGTTCATCTGCAGAGGAATGACTCAGTATAAACTTTTAAATAATGGCTAAAAAAAAACACACAAAAAAACACGAAACCGGCTCAGGGCAAGCAAGATCGTTTAGGAAGACAACCGAATCAGTCCGCTTCTCACGCGGTAAAAATACCCCGCCGCGCCGGAGATGCTGGTTTCTCGCCACCGTGTGTGTGTGTGTGTGTGTGTGTGTGTGTG
>NW_017731393.1:2155601-2203197 GCF_001890085.2 Hipposideros armiger
CGCAAAGGGCACTTGGCCGCCGCCACACCAGCCCCGCGTCCCTCCCCGGCCGCCGCGCGCCCCGCCCCGTTCGCTCCGCACGGCCCCCGCTGCGGTCCCCGCCCCCGGCCGCCGCGCAGCCCCTGGCGTCCCCCTTTCCGGGTCAAAAAGCCACGCAGGCCGCGTGGGGCCCAAAAGGTGTAGGTTTCCTCGCGGTTGGGAGCGATGGCGTCACCAGGTTCACCAGGGCAGCCACCCTCCCTCACACTCACACAGACACCCACGCTCAAGCACAGGTACCCACACACGGCCACCCACACTCACACAGACACGCACATTCAATATGCACTCTCAATCTCGCACACACACATGCAAATACACATGCACTCAAGTGCTCACGTACACATATCCAACACACGTTCTTACAGTCACACTCAGGCACACTTACATTCACACTCACTTGGTTAGACACACATGCTCTCACACTTACACACACCGACACACTCCATCCCAAACATGCACACACACTCATACATGCTTGTTCATACACACATTCCCTCAAACACACAAGCAGGAAGGCGGGGCTGAAAGTGACCCAGACCACCTGGGCCACTGCTCTTTTATTGAGAGGGGGCCATCTAAACATTTGATAGGTTCCAGTTTACTTTCCTTCCTCCATGGGCTCCTCCCACACCCAGGAACTTGGGTCTTGGTCAAGTGTGAACTGCGTGGCCAATCTGCCATAGCTCCCAGAGTTCACAGCTGGCCTGGATGCGCCTCTCCTTTTCCAGGGCATGCATAGCCTCCAGGCCCAGGGACACCTATTTCTGCAAAGGCCTCACTCAGCCCTTTGTTCCCCAAGGCACCAATGGTTCGGTTCCTCCGTGTCCTCGAAACGTGCAGCCAGCCTGGCTGGGCCTAGCAAGACGTGGAGCAATGGAAGGCCTGTCTCTGGTAGGCTCCAGGCCAAACGAGGAGCGAGACCATCTCCACTGGACTTTACAAGGGACACAGCAAACAAAATGGACTTTTCATTTTTCTGTTCTTGAGATTTATAAAGATTCCTGGACCACAGCTGAGACAAGTGTGACCAGCTTAAGCCAGTCCTCCTTGTAATTCTCCAATGACTCATGTGACCAAAGGCAGGAAGTCCAGTATCTTCTCTGGTGGCTTCCCCATAGAATGTTCCAGAACCCTGGACAGTCTGACCAGGCTGATGGCGCTCCATTAGCCCCACAGGTGCTTCTTCTGTAGCCACAGCAGTGGGACCTTGCTACCCAGGCTAAGACAAGCCCCAGTGGCACCCCTGCTTGGGCCACTAAAAAGGCACAGTTCTTTTGAGTTCAGACTAGAGAACCGGAGGTGGCTGCTGTTCACAAAGCAACCTGTCACGGTGACAGGCCAGCCCTTGCACACAGGCCCTTAGGCTCTGAGTTGAACACCAGTCACCACACCGGCTCCCCCTTCCCTCATGGATGGGCTCCCCTCCAGAGCCTTAGGTTCCTGCCTGCCTGCCTGCCTGCCTGCCTAAAGTTGTAACAACACTGACCTCAAAGGATTGCAGCCCGACTGCTTCCATCCCCAGGCCCCGAGGTCTCTGGTGTTTGCCTACCTCCTCTTCCGTCCCCAGGCCTGTTCCAGCCACAGTCCTGGGACACTGTCGGCCAGGTGCCTCACACTATATTGCAAGGGACCTTTTTAAGACTGCCAAAATCAGACTTTGCCAAAAAATTCTCTAGGCTGGACTATTTTGGGTTCTTTTAAAATAAGCAACTAGGGGGGAGTGACCGGTTAGCTCAGTTGGTTAGAGTGTGGTGCTAATAACACCGAGGTTGCCGGTTCGATCCCCACATGGGCCCCTGTGAGCTGTGCCCTCCAAAAAAATAAAAATAAAATAAAATAAGCAACTAGGTTGACGTTTCAAAGACCTGTCAGAGGGGTTTTCTAGGACTCCTATTCTCTACTAAAGCAATTATCAAGCAACGTTCAGAATGAATAGATTCAGAGACAACCATGGTCGAGCCCTCTGCTGGTGAGACCTGCTCCTTTTTTCTCCCCCCTCCCCCTCCCTCTCCCCCTTCCTTTTTCCCTCCCTCTCCCCCTCCTCCTTTTTCTTCCCCGACAGCATGAGCAGTCTGGACCCTCTTATAGGGGATTAGAGGTGGCCTGCACAAAGAAGTTTGCCCAAAACGGGGCAACCGCTTTGGGGGCGGGCGTTCTGTCCTCCGCAGTTACAGCCACTGGGCAGCAGTGATGGGCAGCAAGGAGAACCAATCACAGCTCTCTCCTCGCTGCATTTCAAAGGCCGAGATCTCTGTTCCCTATGGCAACATAGAACAACAAGCTGACACCATTTCTGGACAAAGAAATTTCTCCCAAGAATTTATATAGCATTACGTGTTGTTTGCTACATTTCTGGGAGAAGCTCACACAGATATTAGAGGGACTCACACAAGTGCAACAGCTCAGAACGCCAATCCTGTTTGTTTTCCAAGGAAGAGGAAGAAGCATTTGCTGTATACTGTTGTGGGCTTCAGGCCAGGGAAGGGGTTTCATCAGGCCTCTCCCTGAGTATGATGATCAGGGTGACACCTCCCCACACAAAGACCAAGAGCCCCGTGGGTCTAACATGGGCCAAAACATTCTGGCAACTTCTCCCACCGAAGTATATTAAATATTGCATCAGGAAGGACCTGGACACATGGCAAAATCAAAAACAGTTGTACTAATTGTTCAGACAAGTAGATTCCAAATTTTGCATCCCAGGGAGTTGCCGTGATGACCAGCTCTGCCTTCATTCTTCTGCTCAGCTGGTGTCTGGGGCAGCCCAGTTGTGTTTGTATCTTGTTATTCACTTGAAGCACATGAACTATGATTAAGAAAGTCAACTACGTACAACTAGAGTTCCCAAACTCTGGGGCATTTTACGCATAAGGCCTTGAGAGAAAGCTGAGGTCAGTGGTGAGCAGCCGCGTGAAGGAATCCCATCCAGCCTGTCCCTTCGAGGAGCGGGGTCTATGAAGCAGTTCCGTGGAGGGCAGTGGAATGGGGTTCCCATCTGGAGACCGAAAGGGGTCTCACCAGGCCTGTAATTGCCAGACCTCCTCTGTTCTCTGGCCCGAGTAGCGAAGATAAAAAATCAGTAGATTCACAAATTCAGGCTCTCCTTGCACCTCTAGCTGGTCGGTTGTTCTACGATGTTCATTTCTGGGAGTGATTTGCAGTGTAGGTGATTTTTCACAACTACCAAGTTTGAATTTCCCTCTACTATTTCTCAACATGGAGCTCATTTCACAGGAGGAGCTAACCCTGCTGTGTGCTGATCCCTAATATGTCAGTCTTCCAGTTTCTTTGAGTAAATATGATTTTCTTTGTAATTAGCAGGCTACCTAAATAGTCTAGCAAGAGTTTGCTAAACACCAGCTGTATTGTACTTCCTAACCCCACAAAGTACCCTTGAGGACATGGTTAAAGGAACTGAGGACTGGAGTGTATGTCCAGCTGGGCTCTCTGCTGACCCTGTGGCCCAGGACCCCCGTGTCTTGGGCACATTCCTGTACCTCTTAGGTAATGTGCTTCCCCTAGTCTAGGAGGTAATAATAGGCACCAGCCTGTTTAAGAGTCTGGCTAGCAGGGTTCATGTGAGACCTCCATGAAGGTGAGGCCCTACCTGGTTGGGCCCCCGGGCACATGAAGTATGGGGTGACCGCCCCTGATGGCTCTGTCACAGGAAATGGCCTTTCCTCCCTTGCTGTTTCTTTTTGAATATGAGGCAAACTAAAAAAATTTCCCCGCAGATGGTTAAGGAACCAAAATTGGACACTCTAACTTTGGTTTGGGGGTTTTGCTCTTCTGGTGGGCACTTCATTCTGCAACTCCAAATGCAGAAACTGCCATCAGAGCCCCGGAACAAAGGCTCTGCTGAGCAGCCACTTCCAGGTCACTCCCCAGAAAGGATATCGTGGACCCCTAGGCATCTCCCTGGGGAGACAATTTGAATAGGTGTGGGCCTGTCTGAAGTTCCCCAGGGAGCTAGGAGAAGAGACTTAGATGTCCCTCCTCTGCTTTGACTCAGATGTGACATGTCTTGATTCCCAACAGAAAACAAAAGGTAGAAAAGGATTAAGGGAAAATTCCTGTTTGTCCAGAGCCTTGGTTCCATTTTTCCTCCATTATTAAGGATAAATAAAATTGATTTTGCCCCAGGATCAGTCAAAAATAACATCCATTTATGGATCTTTGAAATAGTCATTTGTTCATTCATTCATTCATGCATACACTCACAATGTCTACTGGACAACTGAGGTATCGGATCTACTCCAAGCCGGTTCTGCTTGTAAATCTCAAAAAGCTGCTCAGGCTCAGGACTGCAGCTGCCCCCCTCAACCTACCCCCCCCCACCCCTGTGGGCCCTACTAATGCTGCCAGCAAACCAAGGTCCTCCTTCCCCCTCTAACTTCACTCTGCCTGAGCTGCATGATCCCCTGTGATGCCGGCAACCCCGCACTCACTGAAGTTGTTTTCAGAATTGTGTGTTGTGGGGGTTTTGCCCCCGGACAAGGGTCCAACTTGTTGAAAGACCTGAAACCCTAATAAGGCAATAGAATCTCTGACATTTGCCCACAGAAACAAGACAGCCTAAACATACACCCCCTAATACCTTTGTAATACGGCAAAACCCATAGCATCATTTAGCTGTATGCATTGAAGTTAAGATCCTTTCAAAAATACTAGAATTTTCCCCAAGCCAGTCCTTGCTACCCACTACCCCCCCGCAGCATCCTTTACCACCATCCGCCATGCCCCTCACCATTCTGCCACCAGTCCTCCCCATCTTCCCCCTGGCGGTCATGCCCTCACCATTCCCCTACCATCCTCCCTTGTCCTCGCTGCAACCCTCCACTGTCCCCAATATGGCTGTCATTCCCTGCCACTCACTATTCTTCTCCCATCATCCCCCTCACCCACCATTCTCAGCCCCCTGGGTGACAGACGGTGTCACTCTCCAACTATTGCTCATCCCCCAGACCCAGCTGCTAAGCAGAGGCTGATGAGTGGACTTTGTGGGCTGGGAATGGGTGCCAACACCTCTAAATTGCATCGTAACCCCAGAGCTCTGACCCCAGGAACCACCTTTTTCCTGGCCCTCCCCACTCTCCCAGTCCTTGAAAACTCCAGCTCCCCTTGCAGAGTCACACTCGCAGAATTGGGGACCTGCTCCAACAGGCTGGAGATGCAGACACCAGTCAGCAGTCTCAGAGGAAGCCCACACAAATTTCAGTTCCTTTGGAAATGGGCACGTTTCCAGAGATTCCAACAGAGAAGAAAGGCCTGTAGCCTACGCCACTGTCCTGTCCACTGGGCAAGCACAGAGGCACCTACTGTTCTGGAAGTTTCTCTCCTGGATACTCTAGTGGAAGGGAGGTTACGGGGCAGAGTGGCTTGCTGGACAGAACAAGGAAGACCTATCTGGCCACAGACATGAGGGTCCCAATGTGGAGGGACTTTCGCTAGCATTCATTGACACTGCTGTGAGCCAGGCACTTTGAGAAGCTCTGGGGATGGAAAAAGAAATGAGGCTAAAAGGGCACACACATGCACAGACACACGCATGCGAGCGCGTGCGCACACACAGCTAACCTGTGCATGAGTGAGAATGGAGGGCCATGAGTTGGGACAGTGTCCCATGTCCTCAGGAAGCCCCTCCTTGTTTGGGTTCCTCCTGACAACAGGGAGACGGACATTGTCTAAGGTCAGTGTACAATTTCTGTTACTGCACAACAAATTAGACCAAAATGTAGTTGCTGGCTTAGACAACAACAGTAATTTTATTATCTCTCCAGGTTTTTGTGGGTCAGGAATTTGGGCAGGGTTTAGCAGGGTAGGGTCTGTCCTCCAGGTGCAGTCAGACATGCTGAAGTCTGAACAGGCGGCAGGCGGGCATCTTTGCACATGGGCTAGTCTGGGCTTCCTCCCAACATGGCAGCCTTGGGGTAGTCAGTCAGGCTGAAGGCTTCAAGAGCAGGCTTCCAGTCAATAAGGCAGGAGCTATATCACCTTTGGTAACCTTCCATTGGAAGTCACATAGTGTCACCATTGCCATTCTCCATTGGTTACAAGCAAACGACCAACCTGCTCAGATTCAAGGGGAGGGGGCACAGACTCTTCCTCTCGATAGGAGTGTCCAGGGCACACTGTAGAGAAGCACGTAGCACAGGAAACACCGCGGGGCCAGCCTGGAAAATAGTCTCCCCAGCTGAGTTCCCCGGAAGCTGAGCCTGAGAGGGATCCGGGGGCATGTAGTCTGTTGAGGGTATGATTGTGTCTGACTTCTTCCAAAAAAACCCGGGATTTTGTAATGATTAAATTCTTGCTGGGCATGAGGAAAGAGCTGTAACTATATTTCAATGTAGCATTTGAAGGGATTTAGTGATTTTCCATTAATTTTTTTTTAATGTCAAGAGTATATATCTTTCTTCCAGGACTCAGCCTAGGGCAAATTTCAGATTTAAAAAGACCCAGTGATAGACTTGTGAGACCAAGAAGGGGAGGTGAAAATCTACAATTCAAAAATTGTGAAACTGCTAAGTTTTCAGTTGATTAAAAAAATCATCTCAGTGGAAAATTTTGTAAGCTTTCCATGCATAATCAACGAGGTCTGGTTTGGAATTACAACTGAAATGAACCCTTGTAAGAGCTTGCTTTCTGATCAAAGGCACTGGTGAGGGATCGGACCTCATTACAGAAAACCTGAACGAAGGCCCCTGGGCGGCTGCGACAAGGAGACAGGCCGGACCCTCCCTCTACCCCACAGCCCTGCCTCATGGCCAGAAAGCATGCAAGAGGTGCAGACTTCAGCTTTAGCGAGCAGTGAGCTTGTAGTAAATATTTATTAGCTATTTAGTAAATATAATTAAGTTTCTGGCTGAGCTGTGCATGGCTATTTTATTAGAATTAGCTAAGGCCTACTTTCAAGTCTAAGCGGGTACCGCAGAGTAAATCAGTGTAGACATTAAAGTGCAAATGAAATATTGGTGCGGATTACAGCAGGGGGGCAGTGTCTTCCTGTGTCTGAGGCGCCAAGGGCCTGGTCAGGGCAGATGCCCATATCCTGTGCCTTCGGTGCCCTCTGTGGGTGGCCACCATCGTGTCTCCCCAGCACCATGTCAGAGGAACCTTGGGCTCCTCCCCCGGGAAGGCACCCGCCATGCAGGGCACAGCCTCAGGGCTGTGTGCATCCACTCCAGCGTCCCTGTAGTTACATCCATCCCTAGAAGGCCTTTGGCCAACGTCCTACAGTCACCAGACAGCTCAGCTGGGACCACAACTTCCCAAGTCCCACTTCAGTGCTGGGAACACTCTAATCCCACCCACTGAGCCCTTAAATATGTGTGTGCTTTCACCTTGTAAAAAGGACTTTTGCCCGGCGATCCCACCTCTGGGTACCTACTCCAGAGGAATGAAACATCTGTGCACAAAAATACATGGACATGAATGTTCATGGCAGCATTAGTCATAACGGCCAAAAGGTGGAAACCACCCAACTTTCCTTCAGCGGATCAATGGATAAACACGATGAGATCTATCCATACCATGGAATGTTTTGGGCAATAAAAGGAACCACATACTGATACCTGCTACGGCATGGGTGAACCTTAAAGTTGTTAAGTGGAAAAAGCAACACAACAGACCACGTACTGTATGACCCCGTTATATGAGATGTCCTGACAGGCAAACCCAGAGACAGAAAGTAGATTAGTGGCTGCCTGGGGCTGGAGGGAGGGAAATAGGGGGTGACCACTAAGGGGTGTGCGGTTTCTTTTCAGCGTAATGAACTTGCTCTAAAATTGGTTGTGGTGATGGTTGCACAACTTTGTGAATGTACCAACCATTGAATTGTATACCTCAAAATAGTGAATTTTATGGTATGAGAATTGCATTCAATTTTTAAAAAGGACTTTCACTGGCTGAGTGTTAGGCGACAGTGTAAGCTCTGGGTTTGAATCCCAGCTCCCCCACTGACCAGCTGTGGGACTTCCCTCAGCCTCTGGAACCGCAGTGACTGCCCAGCTGGTGTGAGGACTAAGTGAGCTAATCTGGGAGTTGCACTTGGTAAGCGCATGTTCTTGGTCCTCGTGGTTTTAGGCGAGGCAGAGGAGGCCCAGCTGACGTGGTGCAGCCCCACCGAAGGCTAGAGAGGCAGAGGTGCCCGGCTCCTCCTGACTGGGCCTGGCCCACCTGCTTGCACCTGCTCAGTCCACGCTGGACATAAGATGGGAAGGGGTGGCCTCAGGCAACACTCAGTGGATGTCCTGTGTGGAAACACCTTCTTCCACTTCCTAGAAAGTTCTAGAAAGTACCCTTCTCCTCCCACAGGGACCTCAGACTGACTAAGATCCTGGCAGAACACAGCAACATCTGAGGGTTTTGCCACAACAGGCTAGAAGTGGCTTTTACGACAGCCTTTGGCAGAACAAGCAAGGGGACACAGGTGACAGACTGGTAGGACCCACAGTCAACAGCCGCCCATCCTTCCTCGCGGGCAGAGCCCAGTTTGGTCCTGGGGTCCAGGCCCTGCCATGTATACGTCAGGGGTAGGCTCTAATTGGCTAAGCCGATGGTTCTCCTAACCAATCAGTGGCTTAGCACAGGACATGTGACCCAAGCCTAGCCAATGAGATGTGAGAGGATGGCTATTGAGGATTGCTGGAAAGATTTCTTGGCTGACAAAAGGAAAAGGTTGTTTCCCTTCTTATGCTGATGGTTGGGGTCTGCAGGTGACATCCAGAATCGTGTCAGCCACCTCGCAACCACTCAGGGACTCACTGAGCATGGCAGAGCAAAAGGGTGAGAATGGCCCTTCAAGATGCCACTGAGGGGAGTCAGCCTAGAGCCACCTTTTCTTGGGAAACGTCACATGCATTTCTTATCTTTAAGCCAGTGGAACAGGTTTCTTTCACTTGCATCTGAAAGTGTCCTAACCGAGAGTAGGTGAGGTGCAGAGAACCCAGATCTGACAAGGGGGGTTCACTGATACAGGGTGTCAGACATCTGCAGAGGGATGGCAGGTAGGCACATTTTCCACAGGACTGTTTCCCCGGAAACAGACAATCTTCCTTCCAGGGCATGCTCACACAGGGCGTATGTCTTCACCTGTGATTGATATGTGTGCTAGGCTCTAGGGTTGGCTGCTAGAAAAGAAAAAAGGCACCTTGCTTTGTGGGAACTTTGCCATTCACTTGCATTTTTCCTTTGTGAGTTTCATCCTTGACACCAGCAAGAGAGGATGTCAGAATCCACCAACACTGTGATCTTCTCAGAGGTTCTCCCCAGAGGTCTGAGCCAGTGTCACATCCTTCTCCCCGGGTGGTCCCTCAGGGAGGAGCTGCCAGGCAGAAGGTTCTGATAAGGCCTACAGAGGCATTTGCTCCTGCCTGCAGGTTGGGGTCCCCTTTAGGAGACTGCCGTCTTGCAGACTCTGGCCTGTCCTGGAAGTCAGGAGGCTGGGGACTAGTTCCACCTCTGCCTTAGTTTCTCCACCGTCAGTGGAGAGGCCACAAAGATTTCCACGTCCCTCTTATCTCATCAGATGTGCCGTGATTCCACAATGATAGTGGCAGGTGACAGGAGGAACAAAGGGCCACTTCTCCCTCTTCTGAGGAATTCATTCATTCATTCACTCATTCATTCATTCCATGACATTCATTGAGTTCCTAGGGCTCCACAAAGGAGGCAGTGCTTAAGCTGCCTCTCAAGACCACTGGGGTCAGGAGGAGAGGTGGGGTCTTCAATTGGAGATGGCTGGGTCAAAAAGACACCAGTGTGTCAAGCACTCAGGACACGAAAGGGCAGCAGGGACCCTCTCAGTGGTCATTGCTGGCCATTACTAGCTAGGGTGGGGAGGTCAGGAACAGGTCTGAATCCTATCCATAGGCTCCAGGCAGAGGTCACTGAGGGAGGGGTGACAGGATGCTTGGCTCCGTTTTAGGAAGAGAACTCCAGGGAGAGTGTGGCCCAAGGCAGCCATGGGCAGAGGGGCAGCTGTTGTGACCAACCAGGCCTGAGGACAGCGATTCCGAGGGTCTGAGCAGAGGCCAGGCCTCCAGCTGGCAGGTGGGAGGCTGGGATTGATCCTAGGTGGGCTCCGACTTGTCACCCACAGGATCTAGTGACCAACTGGATGTGGAGGAAGGAGGCACAGTGGATGCTGAAGGTTCTCGAGGGCTCTGGCTCAGGCGCCAGGAAGCTGAGGAGAGTGGGTCTGGGGAGAAAGGGCTGTGATGACCTTGGATGTCTGCAGTTTGAGGACTCTGTAAACATCCTGGTGAGACCCAAGTATGATGTGGGTTTGTGGGGGGTGGGGAGGGGCTCCCTCAATGGGAACCACTGAGGTGAGGACAGGGCAAGCAAAGAGAGAAGGAGAACCCACAAGGCCCTTGCTGGGTACTCCTCTCCAGCAGGAAGCAGCGTTGTGGCCAGAGGCCTGGTGAGTCCTTGGGGCCTCAGCTTCCTTTGGTTTCCACAAGCCTGAGCATCTCCGAGGAGGAAGGAGAGAATCAGGGGAGCGGAAATAAGGCCCCGGTGACATGTACAGCCAGTGGACACGCATCGTTTACTTTGGGGTAGTGAAAATAACTCAAACTCAACCTCTCCCCTGAGGGGCTGAAATCCCCCAGTCTTACAGTAGGGTTAACTTTAGCAAGAGTGTGACTAAGCCCTCATACTTGTGGGAGACAGTTTCCAGTTGTCCTCAGGTGGCCTTGTTGATTCTGCAATTGGGTCCACCTCTGCCTCAGTTTCCCCATCATCAATAGTCACTGTCAGAATTGCTCTCTCCCACAGTTTCACCTGGGGAACAGCCCTTGACCTTGAGGCCTTAGATGGGAAAATGAGGCCTTGACCATATTGAGCCACCACTTTCTGCTCATTTGTGCCCCAAGTTCATGGTCCTCCAAGCCCAGCCTCCTCACAAGCTTCCAGCAGAGATTTATAAAGATGTAATAGCTGAGGGCTGTAATGAGAGCTCAGATTATTAAGATCTCATTTCTCTTTGAAAATATCTCATGAAGTATTCTCTTAAATAATTAAAACTAAATTCCACCTATCAAAATAAATGACAAGGCATGTTTGGCTCTGTGGTGTCCCAGAGTGACTTCTTGGGGCCACCCACTCTTTTCTGTGCCGTCTCCAAAGGAATTGACTTACAAATCCTGGGCTTTCTAAGTCAATTTTCTTCTTTTCTCAGGCCACTGTTTACAGGGACACTGGTCAAGTTACTGACCTTCCCAATATACCAATGTCCTGAAGATACACAGACAGGCAGAGAAAAAAAAAAATCATGCAGTCATCAGATGTTGACACCAATTGGCCAATCCCAAAATAAGGATTTATATATATTCCGAGAACGCAATTTTATTTATACTTAGGATGTGGAATTGGGCCTTGCTGATGACGGTGAGCTCATCACCTCCAAAAGCCAGAACTTGGAGCAGGGCTCAAGCAGGCATCTGTCTGTGGGCTGTTCTGCCAGCCTCTGGGCATCAAGGCCCTGGGGGTGGGCCCTTTCATGGCTGCTGCCCCTCAGGACAGTAGAGATGTCCTGTGGGGTGAGGCTGTTGTGACAGGCAACAGAAGGAAGGGAGGGCAGACGGAGCAAGCTGGATCAATTCAATGTTCTTTTCACCGACATTCTGGGGCCCAGAGGTATATTCTCTTCCATTCACTCTCATGGTTCTGGCTTGGAACTCTCTTTACAAGAGCCTCATTTACACTCTGTACAGGAACAGGCCCTGCCTGCATGCTGCTCAGCCACATGGATTGGGGTCCTACTGGGTACCAGGTAGGGGCTTTTGTGGGCACAGTGTAGGGCTTTTTGTGAATCAGACCCAGAACCCTAAAACCCCAGGGCCAGCAGAGCCGGGCCGAGAATTATTCTGACAAATCACAGACTGCTGGCCTGGACCTCGCAGCATCCCCATGGCCACAGAACTCAGCCCTTTGGACACCATCACTGATGTGTCACTCTGCCCCAGGACACACAGTGGGACCCAGCCTGCTGCAAGTATCTGTTAGTGATGGAGGCGGCCACGGCACCCGGGCCCTGGTGAGTGGGTAAAGCTGAGAGATGACTCTGCCGAGACCAGGAAGTCTGGAGGGGGAGAACATTAAGGGGTGAACTGGGGTGTCAGCTCCAGAGGCTCTCCAGGCTGCCCTGACCTCTAGCCCACACATGGCCCAGGAAACAGGCTGCAGCCACGTTGACAGCCCTCGGCCCCAGTGAACAGCTTGGGGCCCATCAAACTCTCCGTTATGCCCCAAGAGAACATTCTAATGACAAGCAGGCAGGCAGGTTCACCTCGGAAATAATCTAAGAAGTATTTCTTGTGAGGATATAATTTCTGTCTGTGAATATCAATGAAGTTATTTTCTTTTTGAATTGGGAAAAAAACTCCTGTGTTTTTTTCTGGGTTAAAAAAAGCTGCTCCCCGGGCGGCCAAGTGGCTCAGTTGGTTAAGAGCACAAGCTGTGAGCAACAGGGTCACTGGTTCGATTCCCACATGGGCCAGTGAGCTGCGCCTGAGCTGAGCTGCCGCTGAGCTGTCAACAGGTGGCAGGATGGCTCAGCTGGTGACAGCACGTGCTCCTAAGAACAAGGTTGCAGGTTCGACTCCGGCATGGGATGGTGGGCTATGTCCACCGGCAACTAAGATTGAACACGGCACCTGGAGCTGAGCGGCCGAGAGCTGCCGACTGGCAGCCGAATGGCAACTGGACTTGGAGCTGAGCTAGCTGTGCCTTCTACAACTAAGATTGAAGGACAACAACTTGGCTGTTCCCCTTCCCCAATTCTCCACTAAAATCTTTAAAAAAAAAAAGGCTGCTCCCTACATCCTGGGGTGCTCCTCCCCCACCGATCCATGGAGGGCACCTCAGCTCCCCTCCCACCTCTGACATTCGCCACCCTCCAGACCTGTGACCGCCTCTGGACAAGGAGGGCATGGGCCTGGGTTGTAGCCTCAGCCTTGGCCGAGCCAGCCCTTCCTAGGATTCAAACCCTTGTGGGGAAGGAGGAAGAGAGTGTGACAAGGGACCGGGAGGGGGCATGGAAGCTGATCAACCACAGACCCCTGTATGTGGTCATAAGAGGAGCCATACAATGCATCTGAAAACAAGTGGCAGTCTGTCCAATTGATGCTAATAATAAAAACAATGGAGGCAGCTCCCCCTCCACTCACCCTGCCCAGCTTTCTGAGTACATCCTGTGATCATCTCACTTAATCCTCACTACCACCCAGGAGCAGGCTCCATCATCTCTGTTTTAGAGGCGAGAACACTGAAGCCCAGAGAGGGTAAGTAACTGGCCCAAGGTAGCACAGCTCCAGAGCGATGAAGCTGGGGTCTGCAAGGTGGAAGCCGGGGCCCTGCTGCATCCTGCATCACAGGTTACACGGCCAGGAGTCAGCTCTAGGACACCGCGCGACTTAACAAGTACACACAGAGCATAAACGCAGCCGCTTTCAGACAGGCTTGTCTTTGGTCTCCGCCTCTGACAACCCTGTAACTTGCTCCTGGGGCCCCCGATGAGGCCACCCAAGAACCCCACCCCCAACCTCCCCATGTCCTAGATCCTGCCCATCCCGTGCCCTGACGGAGCTGCACTGGGACCTGCAGGCTTACAGAGTGGGGGGCCTCGCTTTGAGACCACTTCCTGGTCCTGATTGTGAGAGACTGGTCTGGGGGTCCCTAGGCTTCGGCAGGCAGCTCCCTGCCCCCTGCCCCTTGCCCCATCTGCTCTGGGAAAATGAACCAGCTGATTAGCCAGACAGACTTCACGGGGCAGCAGGCGGGTAAGCAGTGTGTAGAGATGGCAGCTCCAGCCAGACTGGACCATTCAGAAAAACAAAGCACAATGATAAGGGGGTCTCTTCACACAGGTGCCTCCCGAGGCTTTGAGGACAGGTGCTGATGAGCGGCCACACACCTCAGTCCTCCCTCTCCCCTGGGACTAGTGCTTGCAAGCTGTTGCCTGGGTTACCTCAATAAATCGTGAAATGTTAACATGCTAACATGTTAAGCAACATATGCAAAAGAGGTGACATCAAGAGTTGTCCCACACAGGCCCCTCATGTCTGTGTGCAACTGGGCACTGTGTGGAGCAGCTAGTGGTGGCAGTAGTGGCAGCGCGAGGACACATGTGGCTCACACACGGGGCACTGATTCCGGGGTTGGGACTTGTCTCACGTGCAGCCCCTAAGTGTGGCCCGGATGCCCAGTTCTGGGGAGAAATCGCTGACTCAGGCAGCTGGGACCGCAGAGCTGGTTTCTGCAGCAGGAGGAGAATTCTGCTGGAAATTTCAGATTCTCCTCCAGGCCTGGCAGAGACATGTGACAGCCGAGGTCCTGCCAGAGAGGGGAGGTCTCTGAGGCCAAGACGCTGCTAGCACACGGTGTTTACCAGCAGCCTTGGAGCTGAAGGCACTAAGAATAGCTGGGGCCTTGTCCCCCGGACCCACTCCACCTGACTGCCCGGCAGGTGCTGGGACAGGAATAGGCAGGTTGACCCCAGCGCTGCGGGCACAGGGGGCTCCACCGGGCAGCGGGACCTGAGATCCTCCAGCTGAGCTGCCAGGGGAATGAGGAAGGGTCGGATCTGGTCACCCCTGGGGGCTGGGCAGCAGGCCCAGCATAACAAGGGACAGCTCACCCCCCACACACACACCCTTGGGGGCCAACTACAGTCCCTGCAGCCCTGAAGCAGTGCCCTGGACTTTGGAGCCAGGGTGGGGGTCCCGGTCCCTGCATTGGCTGTGTGATCTCACTCTGGGCGCCGTGAGGCTGGCCTTGCAGGGTACTGGGAATGCTGATGGGCCTGGCGCCTGGTCACCCGAGGACCTGGTCACCCGCTGTGGCTGAGACTTCCAGGGCAGAGGCAGGGAGTGGGGGAAGGTGGACGTGAGCCAGGCCACGCGAATGGGTGAGTCTGCTGTGAGCGCTTCAGTCCTGGGACACAGAGGGGACAGAGGCCGGGACTCCTGCCCCAGCCCCTCAGGCACAGCCTATGTCCCTACGCAGCTGATAAGAATAGGCTGCTGCCTGACAGGTTTTCAATCCAGAACCTTGTGGAAATGACATGTCCTGCCGGCTAAAAAGGCTTGGTAACCAAAACTCAGCAGCCGGGCGCCAGACGTCTGGGGTAGAGGGCTGGGCCACACTCTTTCACATCGAGCTCATGTGTTCAAAATATCGCAGCTCACGGTGACTCTGGCGTGGCTAGAGAGCACCGCGCTTTGCATTGGACTTCCTTTGTGTTAGTAGTGGGAGCAGCTGGTTCCTGGGCCTGGGGTCAGAGCACCACACGCTGGGCACCTGGGGACTGGCACAGGTGGCAGCCGGGGCCGTGGGGCACAGATTTGGGGGTGGAGAACCCTCTGTGCCCTCTCGAGAGGCTGATGACTCGAAAGGGGTTTGAGAGCATGACACAGCCCTGCCCCATCCCCGAGACTGCCTGTCTCCCTCCAGTGTCAAGCATCCATTGAGTGTCCACCGTGGGCACCACACACAGCAGGCACACAGCCTGGCCCACGAGAAGCTCCTGGCACTGCCAAGCGGCCCACAGGCGCGGGTGGGAGCAGTCCCCTGCTTCAGCCGGCGGTGTAGGCACTTCCTCTGCACCAGCCCCTGGCTGGGTTTTGGGGAATGGAGACAGACAGGATGGTGAGTGGAGGAGGGGAGAGGAAGGCACGGGAGAGCCAGCATCCACCTGCCCACAGTCGCGTGTCAGACCCTCCCTGAAGGCCACGCTCCCCTCACTGCTGGCATCCTGACAGCCGGCCAGAGCTGGTGCTAGAGCTGACACACTATGGTCTCACAGCCCCACAGGCCTCTCTCTGCCCAGCAATAGCCAGGCAAACAGCCCTTCCCCACCTTGCCCACCCTGTGGAAGACCTGAGGGGACCCCGCGCCAGCTCTGCCCTCCAAGCTCCGCATGTTTGCTATTTTGCTGCCATGAAACATTCGTTTGGGGCAAAGGGCAGAGGGATTGGCAGGCGCCCCTTCTCTCGGGGCCCCTTGGCTTCCATCCCCAGCGCACAGGAAGCCCTAACAGGCTGTGGCTGGTAGGAGCCAAGCGCCTACCCTGCAGCGTCGCGCCCAGCCAGCCTCGGGGGATCCCTGCTCCTACCCTGTGTCCTGCCCAGATTTGCCCCTGGCTGCCCGAGTGGCCCAGGGACACAGGCAGGCACAGCAGGGACTGGCTCTAGGCAGCTCCCGGGACTTCTGCTACCCAGAACTTTCTGAAGAGCCACGGTCCGCCCCATCCTCAAGACATGCTCCTTTGGTGGGAAACTCATTTGTGGCCGACTCCTGGGGCAGATCTAGCCCACCTGCTTCCACACTCACCTGCTCCTCAGGCGTGATCCAGGCGGAAGGAGGGCGTCTGGAGCAGTCCCCAGGTACCATCCACCTCCTTTCACTGAAGCCTCCACCTGTCTGGGGACCGGACCCCACTACGGAGTCACTCTACCCGCCCAGAACACAGGTTGCAAAGGCTGACGGTCCAAACAGAAGACAGAGGGGTCCTCGGGGACTTGCAGAGCACAGGGTGGGAGAGGCAGCTCGCGTCTCACCAGTGGCTCTTCTCCTGTGTCTGGGGCCGCCATGGCAGTTGATGTCCCTTGGGAATGGACTGAAGACCAGGACAGAGATTTGCTACCAGACTTCTCCGGGGCCAAGCTGAAGGGCACAGGGATCCTTCCCTGTGCCCACCCCGGGATCCCCCCAAAATGACTTCTTGGGGACTCTGCGCCCCAGGCCTGCCAAAAGGTCCTGGGCTCCCCTCCCCACACTCCTACATGCACATACGCTATCCATCCCCTCACAGTTGCTTCCAGAAGGTCCTGGAGCCCAGGGTCTCAATGGGTTCCCCCTCAGCCAAGCATCCCCCTGGGGGCCTGTGGTCATGGGGTGGGCCTCACTTCACCTCCCCTGGGAAGCACCTGAGGGCCAGCCCAGGGAATGTGGTGGCGACAGGCATCTCCCACCAAAACCATGCTTGGCAGAGGGGCCCTGCCCTGCCTGGGCCAAGAGAGAGGACCCTTCCAGAGCCGCCCCTACCCGGACACAGGCATGAGGGGTGAAGCAGGCAGCCTCTCATCCTGCCATCTCCTCCCCCCAGACCTCAAGTCCCAGCTGGGCTTTTCCTGCAGTGGCTCCAGGTGGCCCAGGCAGCCCTGAGTGCTGGGGCCACGCCTGCTGCTCCCCTCCCAGCCATTACTCAGGCGGTTGCCCCTCCTGCCCCAGTCACCCTCACCTCCCACCTGCCTACCCCCAGCCAGCCTTGGAGATCCAGGGGCTTCCACCCCGGCCAGCGGGGTTTCCTTTCTCCCAAGCTCCACGGCACTGACAGCTGCTGAGATGGAGGGGCCTTCAAGGCCTGGAGAGGACCCCCATCCTGACAGGTGCTGGGCAGCAGGAAGGGCATCCTGCCCGTAGACCCTCCAGGTCACAGGCTTGGGGTAACCTGGGCCTGGGTTCAAATCCCGCCTGCGCCACTTCTTTGCTGTACGATTTGGAGCAAGTCCTTAAATTCTCCAAACACCCATCTTGTCAGTATATGGGAGATGCCCCTGCTGGGACCATGACACCATGTGAGGTGACTTACATGAGTCGCTGTGCAGGCTGAGGCAGGCTCAGGAAACAGACCAGAGCAGGCATGGGAGGAGCCAGGGGCAGTGGAGTCCGTGGCGGGACATCAGAGCTGGGGGGGCAGTGGTCCTGCTCGTGTCCAGCCTCGGTGGCGGGGGTGAGGGG
This sequence comes from Hipposideros armiger, assembly GCF_001890085.2. Lineage (NCBI taxonomy): Eukaryota > Metazoa > Chordata > Mammalia > Chiroptera > Hipposideridae > Hipposideros > Hipposideros armiger. Next base: position 2,173,389 of record NW_017731393.1, read on the forward strand.
CAGCCTGCAGCGTCTGTGCTCAGGAACCAAAGCAGCGAGTGGGTCCTCTTGGCAGTGGTGCTCAGTGGCAATTTGGGGGCTGTTGCCAGCTGTGGGGCCCCTGGCCTGGTTTTCATGCCCTCTCAGATTCTTCCCAGACTTCTGTTATCATTTATTTATTCATCTGACTGTTCTATCAGCGCTATGACAGCAGGGTTAAAATCTCCAGCTGCAGTAATGGGTTGTCTCCTCCCTCTAGCTCTGTGAAAGTCTGCTTCATGCACTTTGAAGCTGTTATTTGGTGCATGCCCATTTGTAATTGTTATGTCTTCCTGACGAACTGATCCTTTTATCACCACAAAATGTCCCTCCTTGTCTCTAATGATATGCTTTGCCTTAAAACCTATTTCGTGTGACAGTAATATCACCCTCCAGCTCTCCTGGGCTTACCGTTGTTGCAAGGTGTATCTTCCTCCATCCTTTCACTCACAACCAGCTGTGCCTCTGTGTGTATTGTCTCCTGTAGAGAGTATAGAGCTGGATCTCGCTTCTTCAATCTAGTCTGACAATCTTTACCTTTGAATTGGAGTGTTTATTCCATCTACATGGAATGTTGGTAGCAGGTAGGTTAGATTTAGATCTGCCACTTTGCTATTGGTTTTGTCTCATCTCTTTTGGTTCCTCGGTTCCTGCCTTCTTTGGTGTTAAAACAATATTTTTAGAATTCCCTAATTTTCCTACTGGATTTCCAGCTATGTCTCTGCATATGTTGTTTATCAGTGGTTGCTCCAGAGATTGAAATTATCCATTTAATTTATCCCAGTCTATGGAGAATTAGAATGGATTACTTCAGGTAAAAAACAGAAAGAGTATACTGCTAGCCACCCTGCCCTTAGCAGGACTGCTGTCATCTGCGTGACATTTGTTATAAACACAACAGTGTTGTTACGTTTTTTAAACAGTAACATCTTGTAAGGAAATTAAGAGAAGTAGCAGTAAATATATAGCATGCTCGTTATTGCCTCAGCTCCAAATCTGCCCTTCTTTGCCCTGCTCTGTGAAGCTGGAGCTGGACCACAGAGATATTTCCGCCTGCTGGAGCAATGCTAGGTTTTGTCCATAGAGGGCACTAGAGGGCCACTGCCAGGCCATAACCAAGCCTCGGCTTCTCTTCCTGGTTCCAGGGTGTTTTTGTCCACCCATCAAACAGCTGCCAGCAGCTTGCAGGAGGCCCACTGGCACTCACCCTCCCACAAGGGTCTTGGCTAACCAGCCCGCACCCTCTACCAAGCGTCTTCACCACTGCCAGGCTGCGTGTTCATGAGGTCTAAAGCGCAGCCCGTGGGGAAGACCTTCCCCTTCTAGGTTCTTAGTTTCTTTCCCTGAGCACTAGAGGCACCTGCTGCTTTCCACATTTGCTAGTCCTGCAATCCTTAAAGTTCTCTTTCACCCATTTTAGTAACTAACCATCTCTCACCAATTTACAATTCTGTTAAAACGTTCCTGTTCGAATGAGCGTGATTTCTGTCTTCTGACTGGACCTTGAATGATACATGTAGTCTTTTACCCCCATACTTACCACTTCCACGGACACCCATTCCTACCTGTACGTCTGAGATGTCATCTGGGGTCACTTCCCTTTACCAGACACAATTAGCTTTAGCATTTCTTATAGTGAAGATCTACGTGGGACAAATTCTGGCAATTTTTGTTTATGGCAAATGTCCTTACTTTGCCATCGTTGTGAAAAGCTTGCTGGAGATTGAGTTCTTGTTTGGTGGTTTTAGATTTTAGCACTTTGAATACGATGCCAAAGTCTTCTGTCTTCTGCTGTTTCTGCAGAGGAGTCAGCAGTTAATTGTGAGTGACATCCCCTGTGTAACCTGTTCTTCCCCCACTGCTGCAAGATCTTCTCAATCTCTTTGGCTCTCAGCAGTTGCGCTATGATGTTCTTAGGAGTGGTTTCCATTGTTTTTAGCCTGCTTTGGGGTTCACTGAGATTCTTGGATCTATAACGTTTTCCAAAAAATTTGGGATGGTTTTTGCCATTATTTCTTCAAATGTGTTTCCTGTCCCTTTCTCCATTCCCTCTCCTTCTGAGGCAATTACATATATGTTGGCTGCTTCATATTGTCCCACATATCTCACTCAGGCTCTGTTCATTTTGTTCAATATTTTTTCCCTTTATTTTTTGAATTGTTTAATTCTTACTGACCCATCTTGAAGTTCACCAATTCTTTCTGCCACCTCTAATCTGCTATTCAAACCACCTACAAAACACAAAATTTTCATTTTAGTTTTCCTACTGTTGAGCTCTAGAAATTCCATTTAACACTTTTTAAGTTTCTTTTGAGCTTCCTTATCTGTTCACTCATTAAAATAATTATCCCTTAATTATTAATACATATATATAAAATATGCATTTTGAAGTCATTGCTAAACCCAACATCTGGGTACACTTGGAGGCAATTTTTAGTCTTTTTCCTGATCGTGAATCATACCTTCCTGATTTTTTGCACGTCTACTACGTTTTTATTGACTACTTGATATTTTAATGCCTCTGGGCAGTCCACCTGCCTGTATTCAAACTACAAATTCTGTCTTCCACCGTGTGCAGCAGCTCTCTGCCCAGACTCTTCAGCTCCTGGCTGCAGCTTTGCTCCTCTGCTTCCCCAGGGGTGCTCCCCTCTGCCTGTATAGCTGGGCAGTCAGTCGAGGATTTCAGTGAAGTTTATACATAGGTCATCCTCTGTGCGGCTCCCTTGCTTCTGAGGAGTCTCTCCTAACTTCACAGCATCTTTGCCAGAATCTGGTTAGATACAGTTGACCCTTAAACAACATGGGAATTAGGGGTACCCCACCCCATGCAGTAAAAAATCCATGTGTAACTTTTGACTCCCCAAACCTAACTACAGTCGTCTCTCGGTATCCATGGGGGATTGGTTCCGGGACCCCCCCCCCATGATAAAGTCTGCGGATGTTCAAGTCCCTTATATAAAATGGTGCCGAAGTGGCTCAGTTGGTTAAGAGCTCATTCAAGAGTGCAAGCTCTGAGCAACAGCGGTTCGAGTCCCGGCCCGAGCTGAGCTACTGCTGAGCTGCCAACAGGTGGCAGGATGGTTCAGCTAAAAAATAAAATAAAATGGTGCCAAACATATATATACAGGCAGCCATCCGCATCTGAGGATCCCCAACCTTGGATTGAAAATACTGGTTTTAATCAGTGGTTGATTGATTCCGCAGATGCGAAACCCAAGGATATGGAAGGCCAACTGTATTATTTATTTTAAAAAAATCCGCATATAAGTGGACCCATGCAGCCCAAACCCCTGTTGATCAAGGTACTCTGATACCTCAAGCCAGTGAGTCTTCGGCTGTCTATCACCCAAGCTGTACATAGTTGGGGAAGGTGTCGGGCCTTTAAATCCCCTGGATGTTGCTTCAGTTGAGTAGGAGGGGCTTGCAGCAATGTGGGGGGTGTGCAATGACTGCCTGCCTTTGTGTTTGCACCTCTACGATCTGAAGCAGTAATCAGCAATCATGACACAGATCCCAACACTTGGAGGACAAGGTCCTTGTTCCCACAAGCTGTGTGCAAGCTGCTCCTAGAACGGGCACGTGGCTGCCTGCCATGGGGCTGCGGAGCTGCTATTATGCGATGAGCTGAAAATGATGGAGAGTAATCACAAGTTATTGTCCCAGGCTTGCCCTGGGAGCTGCAAGGCTTCAATAGATTCGAGTTCCAAAATAGTTACAACAGAGATTCTGCCCATGCAGTTGCTGTGTGAGCTGGGAGACAGAGCCCTGCTGCTTCCTGGTCTGCCATCTTCCTAAAACCCTCTCCAAGGTGAAGGTATTCATGCTAAGGTTGTAGGCAGGTCCCAGTTCAGCCTCAATCACCAGGTTCTGTCAACCTTCCACCTGATGGCTTTAGCAGCTCTTGATGACCTGTTACTAGATCTATGATTGCATAAGGCGCTGCAAATTGGTGGTTTTCTAGTTCTGTCCTATTCTTCTGCATGCATTAGCTGGAATTCTGTGAGGAATTTTTGGCTCCAATAATTTGATTTCCCTGAAATAATTTCGATAGGAAAGTTAGACATATGTCCAATATCCTCTAGTCTCCAGTCACGTTTTTTTTTTTTTCTAAAGATTTTTTATTGGGGAATTGGGGGATGAGAACAGCGCTGGGGAATTGGGGGAAGGGGAACAGACAAGTTGCTGTCCTTTTGTTCTTCAGCCTAGTTGTGGAGGACATTGCTTCACTGGCCCAAGTTGGCACCATCATTGTGCTCTTCCCAGGTAAGGCAGATCAGTCGCCGGCTTCTGTACAGCCACTCACTGTGGCTGCTGGCCGCTCACGCTGGCTGCTGGCTACACACGGTAGCCCATGGCAACCCACTGCCACAGGGGCTGCAGCCTACGCCGTCGCCGGCAACTCACGGCAGCCCAGCTCCAGGTTGAGCTGTTGTTCAGCATCTCAGCTGTAGAGGGCAGTGTCACTGGCCCTCATATGCGGGATCCGAACCGGGGCCCTCTGGCGTCCCAAGTCAACTCTTAACCAGCGCGCCACTCAGCCGGCCCTCAACTTATTTTTCAATCAAGTGCCACGAGCCGTTATGCACGCCATAACTTTGTCACAGAGTGTCTGCAGGGGGACACGGAGGTCCCTCTGGCACAGCTTGTCCTCCAGCCGAATGCTGGCAACAGCTTAGGTTCCTCACGCAAACCAGAGCTGGAGTCACATGCAGCTGTTCGGCCTACCTCCTGGCATCTGATTCTCAACAAACAGGGTCAGCCCAGACAAAGGGGCCTGGGTGCCGGATGGGCTGTGCCCGAGTCCTCCTCCCATCCCATCTGCAGGGGAATGTGGCTTCTCTGAGTTTTGAGCAGCAAGGAACATTCACTAGGTATAAGCCATGGGAAGGAAAGCAGGTTGGTGCAAAGAGCACCAAAGAACCATATAACATTCTAACATCTTCTGGGTGGTAAGGAAACAGCCCTGACAAGACTGCAAGGGCAGGGAGGCTTGTCCCACATAAACCACGGGGTCTGCTGGAACACTGTGGGCTAGTGGTCACTCTGTCCATTGTCGCCTCCTCTGGGACGCCGTCCCCAAAGGTGCCCCACACAGGGTGACCCCTTCCCACTCCTCAGTTCTGAAAAGCACTGCTGGCCTGGGTCTCAGCAGGAAGGTGCGTGTGCAGCCTGTCCAGGCTGGAACATGGGACATGTGCTCATGTTACTCAGCCAACTCTCCGTCAAGGGGGAGGAGACAGTGATGCCTGGGAGGTGCAGGACCTGAAAACCAAAACCCACGGAATGCTCTTCAACCGCACTTCAAATGGACATCACCAGGTCTTTAACTCAGACTCACTTTTTCACTGTGCTTTGGCTATGAATAACTAAACAGATAGCTCAGGGAACAAGAGCCCGGGACACCCCACATTTCGACTCATCTGTCTCTGGATGCCCTGGAATTGGCAGCTGTGGTCCCACACCTGGGGTGTTGCACACAGGCCATAATGGGACCTTTCTCCCTTAAGCACAGGGTACACGGGGCATTTATTTTTCCTCCTCAACGCACCCAATCCCCCCATTCCTTTATCAAGCATTTACGTGCCTCCGATTGCCAGTTCTGGGGACCAAGATGAATATGACAGTCTTGACCTCAAGGATTTCATCTAGTGGACTGAAAGCGTATCGAACACCTCAGATCAAAATGTTGAATTACCACAGTGTTGGGAAGGGTGTTAGGGCACCAAATGGCTGCGTTCATGGCGGACGGGAGGAAAAAGTGGCACAACCTCCCTGGAAGACAGCAGCATGTACCACTGCACAAATGGTTTTTGACCCAGAAAGTCCAATCCTAGATATTTATTCTGCAACACACGTGCATGGAGGCAAAATGACACAGGTTGTTTCCCGTCTGCTGATACTTCAGTGACTGTCAATCAACGACGGTTCACATAAACCCTTAGTCTCGGTTAGCAGGCACGAATGGGACATCGTGAAGCCGACAGGGGAGTGAAGCCACTTTGTAAGTGCGTGTGTGCTGATGCCGAGACTGTTGGTGTGTCAAGAGCAGAGCATGGCACCTGGATGAAAAAACAATTGTGTGCGGATGCGCATGTGAGCGTGCACATTTGCACACGTGCTCTCTCGAAGGATGTGCAAGGCACTGGTGACAATGACTGCCTGTGGAGGGGACTGGATGGTAGAGGACAGGGAGGGAAACTTACATTTCACTGCATGCCTTTCATTCCAAGTACACTGGTTACCTATTTAAGAAAATAAAATAAAAACTTAAAAATCATGTCTTCACAGTATGGTACGAAGAAGCAAGTGCAGAGAAACAAGTGGTAGAAACCCTGAGAATTACTCCCTCTGCTGAAGCAGGGGTGGGGAGCTACTGACCAGGACTTCAGAGATAGCAGCACGTCCAAGCCTTGGGGACAGCGCCAAGCAGACAGGGGAAGGCATCGCAGCAGAGAAAAGCACATGAAAGTGTCCCTGAAGTAGGAATGCTATATGGCTTAAGACAGAATGAAGGGCTGTGTGTTTACTTTAAAAAAGGAGCTTTTTAAGCAGGAAAGGGCCCTGATTATGGTTGGGAGGATAGGGAGTAAAAAAAAAAGGAATGTTGGGGATGAGTTAGGAGACAACAGTTCAACTCAGGTGAACCGGAAGGGCTTGAACAGTCACTGGCAGCAGTGATGGAGGGAGACTTGAGAATTTCTGAGGTAGGTGGCGTCGCTGTTTCTAGTTTGGTGACCAGATACATAGCAAGGCAGGCAACTCAGAAAAAGGTGGGGGAAGAGATTTTAATCTTGGACCTGTCGTGAAGACACAGGAGAGGAGCTTGGGTGAGCTCAGGGGGCGGGGGCCCTGACAGGTGAGAGCTGTCAAGCACAGGTGCCAACAGCAGCCCCAGTGCGGTGGTGAGATGGTCCAAGGAGGGGGTGGTTGCTTCAAGGCCTGCCACTGAGCCCCTGCTTTGGGGTCAGTGGGAAAGCGTACTTGGGGGCTGGTTCCATCCAGTCCAGGACCAGAGTCAGGGGCACCCAGGAGCTTGTCCAGGCCCTAGTTGATGCCCCAAGCAGGAAGCAGCTGTACAAGACAAAAGCACGGTCGTAGGTCTGCTGAGAAAGACTGGACTCGGACCACTTGGAAGTTGCATGCGTCTCGTACTTCCCAGAACCAGCGGCTCACAGGTACTGGGGCTGGAGACTAGAGAGCGGGCGCCGCAAGCCGGCTCCTTGTCTCAGTACACGCATCCACCGGGAGTCAAGACAGAGGAAGCCGTGAAAACTGGGTTCCTAAGCATGGGTGTTGTCACTCCCTTTCCTGCATACGGTTGGTAAGTGCTTTCGAGACCTCTCCCCTCAACAGAGGTTACCAGGGCGATGACAGGCCTCGTGGGGGATGAAGTTCTTCTCACTTTGATGTGTTTGTTGTCTGGGCGTAGATTCTACCAGAAAGCAGAGCCTGTGGTGAGGGCTCGTGGGTAGGGCTTGATTCTGAGAGTGATCCTGAGGAATAAGAGCAGGGGACCGGGAACAGTGAGACAGGGACACACTGAGATCGGGCACATTTTCAGTTGGTCACCCCTGCGGACTCAGAGGCAGAGCCTTGCAGAACTGCCTCTGAACGAACAGGGTGTCTGATGCACTGGGGACCCACCCCACCCCATTCCTCACCTGCCCCCGGAGTCTGAACTGCCCCCTCCGGCCAGGCTGAGCTCTCACTCACAAAGGAAATGCTGTCGGTTACACCAGCCTGAAGCTGGGGCTGTCGCAAGGGCCGCGGTTATGTGAGATGCGACACAAGAGGTGACCTGGACCTGTGCGCTCCATGTGCCCGATGTGGGGACCTGCGGCCTGTCCCCTGCCCCTTCCCACCTCGTGACCGTTTGCGCCACTTCCTGCCCTTAGTGGGCCTCCTCCTCCAGGTCTGTGGGGGCCGCCCTGAGTCTGGTCCCTCCTCACCTCCCAGCCCCGCCTGCGCTCCCTTTCGGTTTCGTTTCTTCCTCCACCTTCCGGCAGGAAAGCCGGGGTTCCCTCCTGTTCTACACCAGGAGTCACCTCCACAGATCACACGGAGGTCTCTGAGCCGCTGACCCCTCTCCCAGGTGCCTCGGGTCCCTTTTCTTCCTCGCAGGCCCTCCGGCAGCACTGGGCATCCTCTCCCAGGACGCTCAGTGCTGTAACCAGGGCAGCCATCCTGTTGTCCCCTCCAGGCGAAGACCTCTGAAAAGTGTCATGTAAATACCCTCTCTCTACACACGCAAAGTCATGCACGCAAAGGGGCCCCAGGTGTGCCTTTTAAATGCTGTCTGTGGCAAGGCTGGGCTGGGAAGTCAGGTTTTCCTAGTAGTTTTCTAACCAAACCCACATTCCAGCTAAACAAGGGCAGACACGGAGCTGGCCAGTGGCTGCTAAGTGTTCTTCATGGGACTCAGGGAGGTGCTGAGATTAGTGCAGGGTCTACTCGTGGCTGACCAGGGGCGACAAGGGTGGGGGTCCTGCCTCCTCACTGCCAGTCCAGGGGCTGTGCAGAGGCCAGCAGCCAGGTATCAGCGCCTGGTCATGCTGAAAAGAGAAATACCACTCATGGGAAAACAGGTCTCTCACTGAAACCGCACAAGCCCTAAATTATCACAAACCTTCCGAACTCATGTGACTCAATTTGATCCCAACTGTAAGATGATCGTATATAAAGGAGAATATAGTTCAGGTAGAGCTAAAGGCTAAAAGCAAAAGGAATCCCTGACTGTTCCCACAGGGTGCAGTTCCAGGGAACTTATACATTCAGGAACCCCAAGGTCCAATGCAAGAGGCAGGGAAAAGAGGCAGCACTCTGTGCTGGGCTGGGGTACTGCTTTATGGAGAGCGGGGGTGGCGGTGCAGAAAATGGTTTTGTTTCATATTTTATTACATCAATGGCTTGAAAAGTTTTATTTAATTTCAGCAAATATTGGAAATAGAAAAATGAATTCTGCAGAATTTCACAAATAAATGTCCCAATCTCCACTAACAAATGTTATCGTCCGATGGCTAAGCAATTATAATGCTATGAACATTCACCATAATGAATGTGCTGAAATAGAAAACAGGCAAAAGAGACATTAAAATATTACTTACAACAGCATTATTACAACATATTTTCTTTAAAATCCCAATGTGGATTTTACCACTTCAAAAGATATACAGCATTTCCATTATATTTGCAAACTTAACCTTATACATCTTTTAAAATCTTGAAAAAGTTTTAAGCAATCTAAAAAGCACTCAGCAAAGCCGATAAAAGTCTACGTAATGGAACACGACCCCCCAGTGTGAGTCTCAGCTCTGGGAGAGGGGACTGTAAACACTCGTTATCATACAACATGCATAGACTAGACTGACCTTCCTTCTTCTGAATTGTAACGGTGCTGCAATTGTGCTTCACTATAACTGGGAAAAGCTGCAGAGATCTAGGGGTGGCAGAAAGAGTGTTTGTTTTTGAGCATTGTACAAGATCACTAGACTCAGATTAGCTAGCTAACTACCGTGAGTCGACTTGAGGCAAAGTTTCACTTGATATTAAAAGCTTGAGTCCTGGGTCACTAGATTTAGAAACAGGCTAGACAAGAGAGAAAAGGAGACTCTCGACTAAGTTGGCTCCATCTTTCCTTTGCTCACATAAGCAGGGATCCAGTTAGTGTAATGCACTGTTTGGCTTATTTTTGGTATGCAATTATACCAATAGTATTATCTGATATTTAGAAAGACAAAAATAGGGCATAGTTGAAAATTAAAGTGACAATGAGCACACTTACAGTGGTGTGTGATATTTGAGGAAATTTTATATACACAGAAAACTGCTGAATTAGTCCACTATAGTCAAGCTGTGAAACTCAACTATTTTTTCATTTTTTGATTAGAGGTTTGTGACCATCAAAGGGTCTTACAGGTTAAAAAACTATCAAAAAGCATTTTGAGGAACTGGTGTCTCGGTGGGCACAAATACACCAAGACAGCGCAGTGGGCACGGTACACCACCGCCTGGCTCCCGCTGACACGGCCCAGCCATGTCCCGCCCCCCGCTGATGTTGTCAGCACAGCCGCCGGCGGGGCTGCTTCCGGCTGAAAGAGCTACATTACAGAACTGACCACTGTTTCAGACCAGTCAACACAATATTCAAGTAACAAGGTGTTTAAATGGATAAGTGAAAAAAATTTTACCTAACACTTTACACATCTACATAAAATTAAATAAAACAAACTTTTAATGCATATGCAATGCAATTTATATTTTTTAGGATTTCTAAACTAAAACTATCATTTGTTTCAATGGTACTATAATTTGCACAATAACTTATACTTAGGAGAAATTTTCCACAAAAATATATATATAATTATAACATTCACATTGATAATTTTTAAGAAGACAAAGCTTAAGTGAACATTGCATCCAAAGCAGTTGCCATGTGGACCCTTACGCGTCCAAACATGACCTGCTGACGCACCGAAGTCTTGATATGTTAAAAACGGGCTGCACATAAATAAGACCAAACCACTTAGCTTTTAAAGCTACATGATTTCTTGCATTTACAACATCATTGCAAAGACAGTGTAATGAAACAGTTTAAAACACAGTGCTATCTTACGCATGAAACTACAACGAAGGCAGCCAGGCAAAGACAACTCTCTTTTTCCCTTCTGGCAAATGGAAACGACATACCCCTTCCCTTGGAGAGAAAGCCCAAACCCAGCTGCTGCCATCTCGACAATACCGGCACAGTGACTCTTCGGGACAGGAGGCCACTCGGTGCCAGGAACCACCTAAGGGCTTGGTGCCCAATACAGATTGAGGTCTGGCACTGCTGGCGTGCCCATCATGCGACATCAGACCTAGTCTCATGCTTTCAAGCACTGCCAGAAGGGATCAATTCTTGAGGAAAATAGCCTGGGAGAGAAGAGAGGAACAGACCCACTGGCAGAGTGAGAAACTTGCCGCAGCAAACTGCTGACTGCTTCCAGGAAGAGGGAAGGGGGTTGTGAGAAGCAAGGAGAAACTCAAGTTTCTGTGCACGCCTTCGTGTCCCCTTAATGAGACGTGCAAAACTTATGCCACCTCCTCCGCGGTCCTTTCCTGCCACTTCCCAACTACACAGCAGGCTTACGATACAAACAGAACAACCCTGCAACGCTCTAGTGTTTCTTCTGCCCCATCCAGGCAGGAGTGGCGAGCTGTGACTGCTGTCCTTCACATGCTGTCCCCTGACCCCGGACTGCAGACACCCAGCTTAGGGACAGGATGATAAAAGTTGGGAAAGTCCCATTTCACTCCCCCCGTTTTGAATGACCCTTCTCCAGATTTCTAAAAGAAAAACTACAATTGCAAACCATCTACTTTTCTAGCTGACTCTCTTCCTAGAGAGAATCAGCAGACTTAAAAAAAAAAAAAAAAAGGCAAGGTGCTTGGGAGTCAGAACACATACATATTTTAATTGCATATTTTAAATTCTTAAGAATTCTGTTTATGCTGCCTTAAAGCATCTGTATTCTTTCTTTTTTGGTATTGAAAGCGGTAAAAATATTTAAATGATGCAAAAAACAAGAACAAAAATGTTCCTTCAGTATATTTAGTGCAGGCTGAACTGACCGTGGGAAGGGGCAGGGAGTTCAAATGCAGCTCGACAGTCAACCCCTCAGCCTCTCCGCAGGTCCCCAGCCGGGCAAGAGAATAAAAGTGATTCTGGAAGCCTCAGGACATTTATTAGAAGTTTTCACTCGTGCCAGTCCAACCAAAAGGCAATATATACCACTTTGTAGATTGTTTCTTTTCATCTTGGTCTCACTAGGACCAATAAACTAAACACTTCTCTGTCCTATACTACATGAAAAGAGAGAGGGTGATGTTTATGTGGTCGCATCAGTACATGAAGGACACAAAAGGACACATGGAGTGATAACACAGAAAAGGCCAGGCATACTGAGAGGACGGGCAACAAACAACGTGCAGTTGTGTAAAACCATCACCAGCTATTCTAATACCCTTTGTTGAGCTAATGTGACATTTAAAATCTGCACTCTGTCAGAATCTGCAGCAAGCTCTCCCATCTCCAAATCTCAGTGATGTCATCTTTGGCAAGCAATCAACTTGAAAGAAGTAAGACACTAAAACAGAAAAAGAATTGATAACATGGTTGCCAAAAGGAGAAGGCACCAATTCCAAATGTACAAGCACCAAGTACAGTAGTGGTATGGACCAAATCTCTTGGAGCTGGGGGCGAGGGGGGTCAGGGAAGACAGGGCGGCACCCATCCTGATCACAATGCCGAGAGGTGAAGGCAGAGTGTTGAGGTCCACGTTCCTTTTAAGCTACAGTGTCCAAGGAGAGCTGCTGCGAATGAGCTTCCTACCAACTGAGAAAGGAGAAGGAGGGATTAAGCCAACTACACTTATAAACCATAATTATACCCTATGTTCAGGGAAATGTGAGTTGAATCAGGATGTTTGGCACGATAGAGGTTATAATGCAGTCTGCCAATATACTGTGATTTCCAAAGATGCATGATATCATTTAGGTGGATGCCTCAGAGAAGAACAAGAGAAACTTTCTAGAAGGCCAACAAGGTCACAGTTACTCTGAAAATTACATTATGCACAAAGTAGAAATTGCAGGCCATGCAGGAGCGGAGTCGTGCCTTCCGAGTCGACTACCTGTTCTGAAGCTGCTGACGGGAAGAGCTGCCATTGATGGGGCTCAGGAGCTCCGACCGGGGAGGCGGTCCCCAGAGTCACGGGAGGCGTGCAGGCCAGGAGGCTCCCCCAGCACTTAGGCAGAGTGGAGATGCAACGGAGCTCTCTGGGAAGTGGCGCCAACACGGAGGAACGAGCGAAGAATTAAGGCAGATGTAGCACAGGACTGAAGTGTATGCCTTTTTGGTAATAGCTGCTTGTCCACAGAGATGTGATGCAGATGGCTAGGTGATGTCTTGTAATACCTGATATCCTGGGTAACACAGTTGTCCATACCAAGTACTGGAAGCTACCAGAGTTTCTCAGGAGGCAGATGCATATCTGACGTCAAGAACAGAAGCAGCCTGAGGAGGGCAGAAGAAAAAAGGAATCAAAGAGCAGGTCAACAGTTCAAAGGGCTCATCCCGGTGTTCTGCAGCAGGGAGAGGGCGCGGGCCTACCAAGCCTGCCGGGTGCACGCCCGCACACGCGCGCTGGCATAAGGGCGGGGCCTCAGGAGCGGGAGGCTCCAAGGCCAGGCTCTGCCACTTTCTGAGTACTCGGAGACCAGCCATTATTCTCGTTGGAGCTTCTCTTCCTCATCTGAAGAATATACATAATAATGATGTCTACTTCACAGGATTAAAAAAAAAACAAACCCCTGAAAAGGGCAGGCAGTAAGCACAGTGCTTGGCGGAGGCCTGCTCCAGGATGCAGGCACTGGCTGGAGGCACCCACCCCAGCCAACAAACAGGGACTGTACACAGGTTGCCCCGGATCCCTAAGGTTGAAGGCTCTTTTCTAAAAGCTTCCAGGACAAGGCCGGCCGAGTGACATGTTGGTTAAGAGCTGGCTTGGGACGCCAGAGGGCCTCAGTTCGGATCCCACATGAGGGCCAGTGACACTGCCCTCTACAGCTAAGATGCTGAACAACAGCTCAACCTGGAGCTGGGCTGCCATGAGTCGCAGGCGATGGCGTAGGCTGCAGCCCCTGCTGCAGTGGGTTGCCATGGGCTACCGTGTGTAGCCAGCAGCCAGCGTGAGCGGCCAGCAGCCGCAGTGAGCGGCCATCCAGAAGCCGGCGACTGATCTGCCTCGCCCGGGGAAGAGCGCAATGATGGTGCCAACTTGAGCCAGTGAAGCAACGTCCTCCACAACTAGACTGAAGAACAAAAGGACAGCAACTTGTCTGTTCCTCTTCCCCCAATTCCCCAGCACTGTTCGCATTCCCCAATAAAAAAAATCTTTAAAAATAAATAAATAAATGAATAAATAAATAAATAAATAATAAAAGCTTCCAGGACGTTTCAGACCCAAACCTAAAGGTCACGCGTGCCTCGGTGCTCACTGTGACCCTCCTGTGTGGTGCTGTTGTCAAACAACTGGGACTCAAATCTGGAACCTGGAAACGGCTGCGCTTCAGGTGAAGTCAGTTTATTAGAACTGCTGTCAGACAAACCAGAGGCTCCTCCCCACCAGCAGTCACTGAACCACTGTGTAATTTTAAGAATCTTAAATCGTATCTCTAACTTGTCATTTTTAGCATGGCTGCCCCCCCCCTCCACCTCAGAGAACGCTGGACCCTGTGGACTTCCCTCCCTCCTCAGCCTTCATGTTACAGCTGGTCCTCGATGTGGTTTCCTTATACTGTAGACGAGATGCCTAGAAACTTAACTGGTTCATACCACTGAGCCTATGGTAAAACTGGTGTCACTCTGCGTGGCTTCCCTCACAGTTGCAGAGCCTAACCTCGATGTTCAGTGAGGGTTCACTGGCCCAGGACTATGGCAATTCTGATGCCCTCCTCCCTGTCTGTGCTGCATAAGACACAAAATCTGAGGGCAGAGGGGCAGGCAGGACACCAGCGCCATTCCTTAGCTACTGGATGCCACAAAATTAAATGAGAATGCAGAATTACAAGGACCCAAGTTCTGAGCACTGACCACAATTAGCATTCTAACGAGTTCCTCCAGGCCCTGGGTGGACAGAAAAGCAGCTGCAAATGGAGAACGGACCCCAGGGTGATGGAGTGAAGGGCATGTGCTATAAGAAACAGAAAAAGGAGACTAAGAAAAGGAAATATAGGCGTGTGTGTGAGAGTCAGTGTGTGTGACGTGTTGTGTGTGTGTTTTATACGACCAAAGGGGTGAAAAAAAAATAAATAAAAGATTTTATTGAGGAATTGGGTGAGGGGAACAGCGTTAGGGAATCGGGGAACGGGAACAGACAAGTTGCTGTCCTTTTGTTCTTCAGTCTAGTTGTGGAGGATGTCACTTCACTGGCCCATGTTGGTATTATCTTTGCACTCTTCCCGGGTGAGGCAGGTGGGTCGCCGGCCACTAGACAGCGTGCGGCTCTTGGCAGCTCACGCCGGCTGCCAGTCACTCACGGTATCTTATGGCAGCCCACTGCAGCTTCACTGCAGCCTACGCCATCGCCGGCGACTCATGGCAGCCCAGCTCCAGGTCAAGCTGTTGTTCACCATCTTAGCTGTAGAGAGTGAAGCGTCACTGGCCCTCATGTGGGATCCGAACCGGGGCCCTGCCGCTCAGAACTGGCATCCCAAGTCAACTCCTAACCAACGCGCCACTCGGCCGGCCCCAAAGGGGTGAAAATTTTTAAAGGAAATAGAAAGATTACACATCAAAAAGAAGTTGGATGATAAGATTCTTCTGGGAGAGCAGGTTGGGTAAGCAGATTCCTGGAAGACCTGCCCCCAAACAAAAATGAAGACTTGTTGCTTGCTGGGAGGTCGAGTTACTGACAAGCCAGCTCCATCAGAGACAGGAGAGGAAATCACATGGGTATTCTGATGTAAAATCAACACGGGAAGTGGGCCATTAGGGATGGACTTTCCGGACTAGTAAGAAAGAAAAAAACGTAACTGACTTATCAAAGTCAGTAAATGAACCAGGCGGAAGAAAAGTACACGTGTGCACAAGAACTGATATCCTGGTGGTTAAATCACTACCACCTTGTTTGTGCAAACCCTGATGGCGCCAGTTCTGATTAAATCTGCAGAGGGCAGAGAAACAGTTTCAGATTATTTTCGCTTCCTGGGACTGAAGCTGGAGAGCTTCACATGGAAGACAGCTTTCTTTCTCGCAAATGCTCATGCTCCTTTCCTAGTAACCTCATCTTCTCAGAGCTTCCTAAATCGAGTCCAGGACTTTAGGAAGCTAATTTGTTGTGACAGGGGCAATTAGCACTGGGACAAATACCAATGCCAGCTAGACTGAAAAACAAAAGGACGGCAACTTGTCTGTTCCCCTCCCACAATTAAAAACAACAACAACAACAAAAACCCCAAACCACTGCCAGAAGATAAAAGCCACCTTAGTTTTTTGCTCAGATGTTACGCAGGCTGGTCCATACACATGTGACTTGGGAACCACTCACATTTGGAAATATTATAGACTTTGTACACTTATTCAAAGTTTCTGGTGGAAGGCTCTAAGGAATCCGATTCTAACAAAATTAGTATGTTTGAACACTCGTCTGACAAATGGGCTGTGGGGCACTGCATGTACGACCAACATCATGATCTCAGGGTGCCATCTTCCTCATAAGGCACCCCCACACTTAGGTCAGGAGGGAGGGGCCTCTGGGCTGCTGCTACAGCCAGACTCTTTAGAGGAAAGCAGACAATGGAAAATAGGTAATTTCAAATCATTCCTGCACGGTTATTGGAAGACTAATGAGAATGTGATTTTCCTTATAAAGCTAAATTAATCCTTAAGTTACCCTGGCACTGAACAAATTCAAATGTGAAGTGACTGGCAATGAACTCTTACTCTGACCAGCCCCACTCTCCTCTGTGGGACTGAGAGGTAAATACACAGGCGGGCAGACCAGGCTAGTCGGGAAAATGGCAGCCCTGTCACAGGAAGCAGGGAGGTAACAGATGGGTCCCTGCAGCCTCAATAATCTTCCTGCCGAGGCTCTGCTGACTGGCTGGTGAAATCAGTGCCACTATCCTGCAGATTACCTGAATGTCAGTCACTATCCCAGAAGTCCCAGCCCACCACAGGACCTAGCATTGTCCCAACCACATGGAAGCCAGTTAACCCAAACGGCACCCAAGGCTGGGAGGGCTGTGCAGCAGTCAGACCAGGAGCGTCTGATGGCGAGCTGTGTAGACCCGCTGGTAAGGTCAGTAACCTCACAACAAGATGACAACATATTTGACAAAACTTAGTTCTACTGACACTCCTCAAGGTACTTCCAACTTCCTGTTTTATAGCAGGGTTCTTACTGTAGTTAAAGAAATACTAGTAATGTGGAATATTCTGTAGCTGGAGGAAGCCAGGATAGAACGAGAAATTTGTCTAGGAATTCGACTGTGAATAATATACACAGTGACCAAAAACTGAATGAATTCCACACACATATTATGGTATTTACAGGCAAAAGTCAAGTATTGACAGCTAAAACCTAAAAACATTTCTGCAGCTGAAAAAGGTCATCAATGAAGAAACAAATTGAGCCACTGAGCATGAATCTGGCAGAGAAGAGCCCGTGTTTCAGAGTTACCTCGTCTTCCTCTTCAGGAATCTTGACAGGATTCTCCGGGGACTTCACAGCTTTCTGGTTACTGGGTCCATTGGTCTCTTCTTTCCCATGTTCTGCCTCCCATTCTTGTAAAACTTCATCTATGTTGAAGCGGCGTCGATAATTTACAAAAAAGTTTTTCACTTGTACCACTGATTTGTTGCCAATCACGTCTGAGATTGCCTGAAAGTCTCGGCCATATTTCCTGATGGCTAAGGATGTAAGAGAGCAGGTTTTTTTCAACACAAGAGAAAAACATTAAAAGAAAACAAACCACAATCGAGACTTACCCGTCTCCAGATAAGAAAATATACAGGCTTGTAACAGCAGGCACTATCTTAATACATTATACCAGTGGAGAAAGTAGTGAAGTCTAGATACAGTCCACAGATGACTAGATCAAAGTTGTTCAGTATGACCCAGAAATCTGTACCTTGCTATCATGTCACGAGACCTGAAATCACCCAGCAATTACTGTATACTTGTGGACGTTTACATTAGTCTTTCTAGGGTCCCCAGGACTAGAACACTCCCAACCTTAAAAACCCAACACTCAGTCTGCTTCTTTTGGGGTTTTGTACTTCCTCACTTTTCAGAACCCAACATGTAGCTATTAGAATGAACTACTCACACCTTTAGAAACTGACGCCTGCACACTAATTTTTACGACCTGAGAGATACAGGAAAGGAGAGGAGTGAAGCCCAGAGGGGACACAGCAATGTGGCTAAAATGACGTCCTCTACAGAGTGTTACCCCCGAAGAACCTGCCCATGAGAGCGGTGTGCGGGGCACAGTGAGGCACTGGTCTCTCCTAGAAGCTGCCACTGCTCCCGATCTTTCCGAGGAGAAGCTCCCCATACCTTGTACAGCCAGCAGCTGCTCTTCTGTGGTCCAGCGTGCGTTACATTTCGGGATGACCTGGACACCAAAGGAGTCAGATCAGCACACCACATTTAGAGAGGGCACGTCCTTACGTGCGTTAATGAATCTTTCTTCTCATTATCAGAATTTTAACATTAGAGGTTTATAAAATTATGTCTCCACCTTTCTTTTTAATAGATGTAACTGGAAGTATATTACAGGGGAATTATATTCTTACACAAAGAAAACTTGAGTATGACTTCTGAGATGCTGTTAACATGATCCTACCTCTGGAAGTCGGTATGGTTCTATCCCACCATCAAGTTTCTCTTTGAGAGCACTGTTTGTCTGTTTAATATTCTGAATCTAAGAGAGAGAAGATTTCATTTTAAAAATAAAAAACTTTTATAAAGGTATGAAAACAGAAATAAACTAAAGGAAACAAACCAAGAGCAGAGAAGTTCCTAATCTGCATGGTGGCCAAACTTTGAGGTTCCTACTGTATCCTTTAAAGCATCTAACTGGTCTCTTTAATTGACCTGCTGAGAGCAACAGACAAGGAGCAACCAAGAAGGAGGGGATGGTGATAAAAAGTCTCCTACGTACACAATTGCTACCCACCATTTCCTGATGGGCGATCACCTGAGCAGAACATATATCTGGAGTCTGACACAAGACAGAGGCGGTGCCTGGGCTTCCGGCACACAGAATTGACCTGAACACCAGAGCAGGCAGGCTGATGGCAGCCAAGCCTGGGCTGCAGAGCTGGGTTGCAGAGCGGGCGGCAGTGCAGTCTCCTGGCCCTGAACTGCTCTACATGGCAGAAGCCTGCAGGCTATTATGGGGACAAAGAAGAAAGCAATATGCCAGTTCTTCATAAGCCACATTTGGATCAACTGAAACGTCCTCATTTTGTCACAAGTTATCTTTTCTACATTACTGCTTTGATTCAATGTACTTAATCTCTCACTACCCCGGCCTAGTCAAAAGAAAGACACAAACACTACCACCCACCCAACCAATCCACGCTGCCCTTTCATTCTGCACGGACTCCAGAATGAGCTGGGTCACGGAAGTGGGCCTTCCTGTGCCAAGCCCGTGAGAACTCTGACCCTGGCATAGCATTTTTCATTTCTGAATGATCGTATGAGCACATAAGAAAGCAGGGCAGCAATTAGTCCATTTTCCCAGTAAAACATCAGAGACACTAATGAGCAGCAGATGCCCTTGAAAGCAGAGATCTCATTAAGGCAGATGAAGGAAGGCAGGACTTGCAGGGTGGCGGTGGTGGGGGGCGGGTGTGTGTGTGTGTGTGTGTGTGTGTGTGTGTGTGTGTGTGTGTGTGTGTGTGTGTGTGTGTGTGTGTGTGTGTGTGTGTGGTGGTGGTGGTGGTGGTGGTGGTGGTCGTGAAGGACCCTGGCAAAGGAACACTTCTGAATAGTCCTCTCTTTTTAAAAAAACTTTCTATACTTATTTTTTTTTAATTCCCATTTTTAAGTACTTACATTTCACAAAATTCCAGTTCCACATGTCCTTTCCTCCTATGTTTTACTCCTTCTAAAAGGTTTAAAAGGGAGGGGGATGTGCAGGTTTTCCACACTGTGGGACCGATGGCCAAGTAAGGGAGAACCGGAAATTGACCCTGCCTGCCAACAGGAAGGACCACAGTCTACCAGAAATACAGCCCACTCCTAATCTTTTTGTATTAATGCCACATCAGAACATAAAGACAATTGAAAAGAAAAATTATCAGAAACATGCACAAAATTTACTCCACAGTAAAACCATAAACAAGCACCTTGAGTTACTGAGATTAGTTTATCTTGAAAAGGTACAAATCAGAAGAAAATACTAGAAATTTACTCACAACAAGTTCCTGGGAAAGTAGTGCAAGCTCCCAGATGAGCACTAACAGAGCTCTCTGATATGGAAATGTTGAACGCTGTGCTGCCGCACATAGCAGCCACTGGCCGCATACTGTTACTGAACACTGAAATGTGGCTTATGCAACTGAGGAATCGAATTTTAAATTTCTTCAATTTTAATTAATCTAAACTTAAATAACCACAAGTGGCTTCCAGCTACCATATCGAACAGCACAATTGTAGACTCTTGCTCAAAGCTCTCAGTTACCAACAACCCATAAAACACTGCAGGGTGCTCCGATGATGGTCACTGAATTCTCCTTAGGCTTAAAAGCTACGTCTAGAAACTTCCGACAGGGAATTAGCGAAAAGTCAGGGGTCTAGAATACTGCATGTCTTCTAGCATTTCAGTTCTGTCACTGCCTTCATTCTGGTTCCTGTGTACACATGGTATAAGCCTGGGCACACAGTGCACTGTGACTAAGTAATGTGCATTGCCCAAGCAGACCAGCCTACTTTAGCACGTGCATTTTCTCTCTAAAGTCAAAAGCTAAAGAAGCATACAGATTAAATGAATGGCTGTAAGGCAGAACATCCACAAATTCTGAACTAAAAGTTAGCTCTGAGCTCAGTACCCTACATCTCTGTTCGTGGTACACTTTCCATGTTGGAAATAGCCCATGTTCACTAACACAGTAGGGTGAGTTGCCAGCTTAATGCCCGTTGGATGGGAAGCCACAGTGGCAACAAGCTGGAAAAGAAATAGGATATGAATGTAATTGGCATGTAAAGGAAAACCAAAAACGCAGCGGTCAGTTGGCTGGGTGCCTTACTAGACCTCCCAGTCAAACACACAACTTTCTGTTTTTTACGTTACTGTGTGGTTAGTTACTCTTCCGTAAGGTCAGGCCGCTTTAGTCTCTGCTCACAAAGACCTAATGCAACAGGCTCTGTTCGCTGGCTAATCTGACAGCCGTTCCCAGCCCCCGTCCCACATGTTCTGCGGAGCCAGGAGGAGCGTGGCAAAGCCTGGCATGCTGGAAGTCTAGAGTTTCTTGGAGGCAAAGGCTTTTCCTGCTGGAAGGGACAGATGGGTTAGCTCCACTGACATCTCCTCTTCTCACTGCCCTGAACACAGACGTGAAGGTTACCGAATGGCTTCGGCAGCTTCCAGTGGGGCAACAAGTGAGATGAAGGCCAATCACTAAGAATGCCAAGTAGAAAGCCAAAAGAATGTGGCTCTCTGAGAGTATCACTGAACAGATGGACTAATGCCAGCACCACTGATGTTGTGACCTCTTGCTATTTGGTAAAAATAAATCCTTAATTGTTGAAGCTGCTGTTATCAGGTTTTGCTATTTTCAGGCAAATGGCTCCCTGGATATACAACCAAACACCAAACACAGGGCCCCCAGAATAAAATGTCCACTATGTGACTGATTGTCATTTGGAGCCCGGAAGTGCATTTGGCAGTGGCCCTAAAAGGTTACGGGAAGTAAACAACCTGTCTCCTCTCAGTAAGTGAGACTAAGCAAGCCCGCTCTTCAACAATGAAAACTGAGAGTAGCTACCTACAAATAAAAAATTCGTGCTCTTGATCCTGACTCTGAAAACCAAGGAATCTTTTATGTATCATATGAGAGTCAGTAACACCTCCATGGAAGAAGGGGTCTCGCTTTCTTTTTTGAACGTCAAGCAGCAAGCATTAGGAACTCACTCAGCAGAGGGGGAAACGCAAAGGAAGATGAAAATGCATCTGAGAGCTCACAGCCCTAATCAGAGCGAGCTCTTCCAACGCAAACAGAGCTTAAAATGCTCTCACACAGCAGCCCTCATATATCCTGGAAGATCAGGCAGGCAAGGATTAATCTCTTCATTTGAAAAGAGGCCCAGGAAGATTAAGTGATGCTCCTAAGATTAGAATGCAGCAATGCCAGCAGCCAAGACAAGGAGCCGCTGCTCTGGTTCCATGGGGCACGGTTGGTCCTGGTCTGTGCCATCTCCCTACACCAGAAGATAGGGGCCACTGACCCCCCTCTTCTCATCTATGAAGCAACAGTTGGCCTCCTATCTAATTCAGCCTCCCAAGGGAACCATCAAGATTAACAAGTCAAAGAAGCAAAAGCTAAAGTAAACCATGAGTCCACAATTTACCTTTAATTTGAGACAGAAAGAGGGTGTGGGGGGGAGGGGATGAGACACACAGAAGGACAGCACGAGGCTGCACAGCAGAATTTTCAGTTTCAGATTAAAATAACGAGACATTTCTCATACAAATAATTATAAAAGGATTAATTTAAAAAACAATATCTTTTATAAGAGCACCAAAAGGTACCAAATATCCAGGGATAACTCTAACAAAGGCTATATAAGAACTATACATAGAAAACAACAAAACAAAGAAATTAAAGACCCCTACAAGAGGGGACATATCATGTTCATGGGTAAGATGTTAATTCTCTATTTTGATCTATAGATTCAATATAATCTCAATCAAAATTCTAGCAGAATTAGTTTACTGGAAATTGACAAGGTGATTCTGAACTTTATATGGAGCTACAAAGGGCCATGAATAGCCAAGACAATCCTGGAGGACTTACACCACCAGATACCTCGATTATAATGTATGTGTAATTAAGACAGCATAGTACTGCTAAAGAATGGACAGGACAAACAGACCAAAGGAACAGAGTGGGAAATCCGAAACCTGCCCCACACACATATGGATGCCGGATTTAAAATAAAGACCCCACTGCTCTGGGGCAGGGAGAGGGTGGTCTTTTCGATAAACACTAGTCGGTTAACTAGCTATCTATACAAAACAAACAAACAAACAATTACTGACGCTACTCCTAACAACATACACAGAAAAACATTTTCAGGTAGACTGAAGATCAAAATGTAAAAGGCAAAAGAGCGCTTTTAAGACAGCCTGAGAGAGTATTCACAACCTCAGGGAAAGTTCTCCACAGAATGTGAAGAGCACTAACCACAAAGACAAGAATGAGAAATTGAACTACCTTAAAATTCAGAATTTCTGATCATCAAAAGGGAACAGTAAGAGTGAAAAGACAAGACTCAGAGCGGGAAACAGAACAATCTGCCGCCAGCCCCCAAGGATAATTTCGCAATGCTTGGGGGCATTTCTGCTGTCACAGCTGATGGGGGGAGGGTACTACTGGCATCTAGTGGATAAAGATGCTGCCAAACACCCTACAATGCACAGGACAGCCCCCCACAAAAAAGAAGTATCCTGCCCAAAATGTCAACAGTGCTACAGGTTAGGGAACCTTGATGTACAATAGTACAACCCAAACACATGTGACCTGACACAACCGTGTGGAAACCCCCCAGTGCCAGACACGTGCACACTTTGTAGCCCAGCACTCCACTCTTAGGCACACTCCAACAAAGAGGCTTGCAACAGGCACCGGGAGTCACACAGCATAATGCTCGTATCAGGATTGTAATGGCCGAAAATGCGAAACCACCCAAATGTCCACGGGGAGTAAAATGGGCAATCTGTAGGACATTTCCACACGCACGGTGAGAAATAAGCACTGTGGCTCTGTACTACACGGGTGGCTCTCACATGAATGAAAGCCAGACATAAAAGAAACCACACATCAATTTTTAATATAAGTCCAAAAGTGGATAAAAAATAATTTGTGGTTTTAAAGTCAGAATAGTGGCCGCCTGCTGGGAGAAGCAGATCATGAACAAGACGGGCACGAGTGAAGTCGCGGGAGCAAGGCTGCATTTCTTGAGGGGAGTAGTAACGAGAAGAGGACGTGAATGGGGCTTTGGGGACAATATTCCATTTCTTGATCCAGATAGAGGTTAGCTGGGGGTGTGCGCAATGTGAAAAATCACTGCGCGCGTGCGCACACGCGCACACACACGCACACACACACACACACACACACACATTTGTATATACATATATAACATCAATTTCAAAGTTAATTTAAGAAAAATCAGTGGGCCCGTACCTACGTTCTTCTGTCCAGCTCCTTAGAAACAAAATGCCCTTCTGAGATTTGTGGAAAGAGAACATCCATGTGTGTGAAAAAGAAAACCAGCTCTAAAGTGCTGGATGGCCCTTTACCCAGGACTAGGCTCGTGGGTACCTGTCGTTTGACTGAAACCAGTTCCATGTCCAGTTGTCTCAGCACCGTGGCAGCGGCCGTGGCATTGGCAGAAACAGCCTCCACGTCTTCTTGAGAAAGAAACATTCCTTTTGGAGGTTTCCTTTTTGCTCTGTTTTTAGCTTGTGTACTATGTTTCTCTTTTTTGATCTGAGGAACTGTCTCAGTAGGAGGCACCTGCATGATATACATATTTGAAATGAGAAGCTAAGAAAATTTCAATGCCAATTGAACAGTGATAAGCATATTTCCTTAACGTGGCTCGACACAATCTAAGACAGATGCCACGCCATCTCATAATTACCATCTACAATTCTAACAGGTAGCTTAACAGGCGAAACACTGGCCACTGAATTTGGCTAACCACTTCAAAGTGGACGCCACTTCCTTCTTGTACAGACATATCCATATTCAATCACTTGAAGCCTGTGACAGCACTCTCAGCTTCCTGTAGTAATATAGGAAGAAAAAATTCTGCGCTCTCCTCTCGTGATCTTTATGTACATGGCTAAGGAGCTCTTTTATCCTAACGGTCCCTAGTAATACTGATGGACATATGAACAAAGAAAGAAAAAAGAAAAATAAGATTCTGCACATGTATAAAGATCAATTTAAATTCTCTAAATCTTTATAGAAATTTTAAAAAATATAAACTTCCATATTTTTTATATATCAACTTTTTAACACATCTTTTTTGGGGGGATGACACCTTAACTTTTAGGGCAATTGTGCCCTAAAAATTTGCTGCAAAAAAATATATGCTGTCATTTTAAATGCATGACTGCTACTAATTTTTTAAAGTGCTGTCTCTAAAACCAAAGCTTTCAGACATGAAATGCTGTAAAATCTTGGCAAGGAAAGGATAATGTCTTATTGGTAACCATTTTAAGAACAAGAAGGTTTTGTAATTGGTCATAATCTCATCTTGTTAAGTGTGTTAACATTTGCTGATAGAGCTGAAAATATGTTCAGGCTTTTTGCTTCATACGTTAAAAGACTGAGATAAAAAGACCATGCATACTTATGAGGGCAGCCATGAGCTCCTGAACAGCAGTAATAAACAAAATACATAAAAATATTAGTAGGCAATAAACTGTTCTGTAATTGCACTATGCTGTTTAGTAAGCTCACCTATTGACAATGTGTGTATTTTAATAACATTTTAGTACGTAAAGAACTACGATTTAACCAGTTTTCTTTTTGAACAAGAAATTGAGCTATACATATAAAAATTACAGAAATTAATAAACCAACCCCTTTCTCTTCCATTTAAAATGTCTCATTGAAGAACCTAGTAAACAATGCATCAAAACAAAGCTTACAAAAAATTCCAAATACCATGTGGTTTCCCAAACAAAATTTAGCTAACCCTGAAAATGATCTTGTTACATGGGCACTCATATAAATCACTGGCCAAAGTGCCACCCAGAAGGGATTGCCAGTTTCCAATTTGGTGCTATGTACCTTACCAAGAGAAGCCTTCAAAATGTTATCTGGAACACTGTGACCCAATAATCCAACTCCCAGAAATTAATTCTAATGGAAAAAGTGTACAAATATTTAAATATGAGATCAGCATTGTTTATAATAGCAAAAAAGCAGGAGCAAAAACTGTAAAAGCCCGTAGATTATCTTACTCAATTAGGAAAGATCTGTATGATGGAATAACATACAGCTGTGCATATAAATGTATTTGACATAAAAATATGTTCAAGGTAGAGTAAATTTGAAAGGTTGTAAAAATTATATAAGTTTCCATTTTTTATTTTTTAAAATAAAAGCCAGAATTATGTATATAGGCATATACATTTTACAGAAGAAGTCACTTGCAAAAAGTCACCAAAATGTTAGTGGTGATTATGTGTGACAATATTGTAAATCATTTTCATTTTCTTCTTTCTGTTTCGCTGTATTTCATACTTTGTCTATAAAAAGCATATGTCATTGATGTAATTTTAAAGTTTAGGTTATGTCTAGACCCTTGTTTTCCATACCTAAAATAGCTGTCTCATAATTTAGAATCTTTTGAGATGAGAACCCTTTGCGATTTTCCTGACACTTTAGACTCTGTCTTCAGAAAAACTCTTCTATGACCACAGTAGTCATACCCACAATGGGATTCAATGTTCCAGCCTGACTGAGGGGCTGAAGGGCTCCAATGTGCTAAGAAGCCCCGTTTGCCAGGTATCCTGTCCCTCTGGCCTCCAGGTACTCCACCAGGGCCTGTGGCAGACAGTGGTGAATTGTGGGGGTTTCCGACCTGTGCCAAGGAGCCCTGGGTTTCCTGGGAGAGACCTTGGGGGTCCAATATATGCTTTATTCAATGTTATGAATGGACAAAATCATGCAAGATTGCAAGCCCTATTCCCGACACCCCACTGTTCTCAGTGGACAGTTTACAATAAACAAATATTATAAATACACCAAAAACAGTCATCCATAATTGTAGGGATTTGTGGGCCCCCTGAATCCAGAGACTAAAAACCTCTGACATAATGATTTTAAAGATGTGACTAATTAAAGCTTCACCATGAGTGAGGCTCACCCTCGTTATGACGTACTGGTGGCTGAGTAACCAGAAGAGTTGCACTGAGTCCCTGTCAGCCCCCTACAGTCACTTCCTGAGCAAGAGTGTGCAGAGCTGTGGGCCAGCGACAGCTTGGAAGGAGACACGCGGCTGAAAAGAGGAGCCACACTCCAGCCTGGGCCTCAGCAGAACCCCTTTCTAAGGGACTGAGCTAGCGGCTCAGGAAAGAAGGCAGTGAGGCCTGCTGCCCTCCACAGAATCGTCACTCATCGCTACTACTTTGTCTTTTAAGACTTCCTTCACTCATGTTTCCTAGCAAACAAATTTCTAAGTTCTAGAAAGCGGAGTTAGCATTGTTTAAAATGTCATACCATGATGCCTTGTACACTAAGTAGAAAAAGTAAGAATGTTCTACTTATGGAACTCGTAATACAATTTATTTGCCTAAAGGGGAAAAAATACCTCCTTTTTGCTCTCCTTATTTTGATCAATCTCAATGTCAATGGGATTATTTCCATTTGCTTCTTCTAGTTCATCCTCACTGAAAGATAAGAAAAAGTTACTGAAAGATTATTTTGCTCCCACAAAAAGCTAAAGGAGTTCATCACCACCAAACCAGTATTACAAGAAATGTTAAAGGGACTTCTTCAAGAAGACGACGACGACGACGACGACGACAAAGGCGAGTAAGATAAAAAATATGAATAATACAATGGCAATAACTACATACCTATCAATAGTTACTTTAAATATAAATGGATTAAATGCTCCAATCAAAAGACATAGGGTGGCTGAATGGATAAGAAAACAAGACCCACGTGTCCATCGATAGACGACTGGATAAAGAAGTAGTACATATACACAATGGAATATTACCCAGCCATAAAAAAGAATGAAAATTTTACCGTTTGCGACAACAAATGACCTAGAGAGTATTATGCCAGATGAAATAAGTCACACAGAGAAAGATAAATACCATATGATTTCACCTATATGTGGAATTTTAAAAACTAATGAACAAACAAAACAGAAATAGACTCATAGATACAGAGAACAAACTGATGGTTGCCAGATGGGAAGGGGAGTTAGGGGGCTGGGTGAAAAGGTGAAGGGATTAAGAAATACAAATTGGCAGGTACAAAATACTCATGGGATGTAAAGTACAGCATAGAGAATACAGTCACTAATACTGTAATAATAACTATGAATGGTGTCAAGGGGGTACTAGATTCATTGGGGAGATCACTTTGTAAGTTATATAAATTTCTAACCACCATGCTGTTTACCTGAAACTAATGTAATAGTGTATGTTAACTGTAACTGAAAATTAAAAAAATTTTTTTAAATGCCTTAAAAATAAAAGTTTATTTTGTTATTGATTTTACTTAATATATAAATATAAGCAATAAATTGATTCAATGACAGATCTACTATACAATTAGTATGTTTTCAGATTGTTGAGATGAAAACCATTTTTACAATTCATACAAAATACCAACTCCATAGTTCTTTTAGTCTAAATGATTAAAAAAAGAACTATTAAAATAGGTTTCCAACTCCCAAACCAGGCCTAGAACACTGTTGCGTTATATATGTAAAGTGTTTCCTCTCACCTCTCAACTGAAAACATCAAATTGAAGACATTTACTTAATTTCCCCATAATTACCTAGTGGAGAACTAGGGCATGATCATTAGACACACTGAGAAATTATTCAAGAAGTCCCACTGCACTGGGAATCAACATGTGAAAATCCATTCTCAAGTCCCAGCCGCCTACTTCTGGCTACACAAGTCTGAGAATGAGAAAGGCTTTTTGGTGGCCTGGATAACTGGTATTTTAAATTAAGTTAATTTTTTTTTTTTAGCTGAGCCATCCTGCTACCTGTTGGCAGCTCAGCGGCTGCTCAGCTCGTGCTGGACTCAAACCGCTGTTGCCCAGAGCTCAAACTCTTGAACGAGCTCTTAACCAACTGAGCCACTCGGCCGGCCCTAAATTAAGTTAATTTTAAAAAGGACACTCACACTGATGTGGTACTTCAAATGCTTTTGTTTATATCCTTCCATTTAGTTATAAAGAAAAAAAAAAAAGCTGTGGTAGGTGGGACCTTCAGTAAAAAAAAAAAGAGAAAATGAAGGCGCACAGAGGTCAAGCAGCCTGGTCCAGTTTGCCCCAGTTAAAACCAGCTGGACAGCAGAAGTGGCAGAGTGCTCAGGTCCCACTTGGTCTCCGGAACGCATTCCAGGTGACCGCCCACTGCGCAGCCCTTCTCCCCACCCACCCCCACGGCCCAGGAGGTAGGAAGTTCGGGCTGAGCAGAGTGTCCAAGAGAAGTAGGAGCCTGGGGCTGAGGGAATTCTGTCCCCAGTCCCGGCCGTTACTTTCACAGGCAAGTCCCATTAGGAAGGCAACAACCTCTCAGGCGCCACTGCTTCGCCATGTGCCCTTCCTGTTTGCACCCTACCACGGTAAAGGCACACACGGAGGTGGGGGCGCAGCGGTCCCCCCTTGGCAGTGATGCGAAGGAACGACCTGATGGTGGGAGCAGAGACATGTCAGCCAATGCTCTAAGCATTTCACACTCAGGATAACAAAGCCTATCTATTTCTAAATTTAATTCTGATTTTAGCTTAGTAGACTGCACCTGTTTGTAGTAACTTAACTTAGTAAACTAGATCTAACATATAATGGAAATAAACATTCTAATCAAAAGTTGCAGCAACATTGAGTAAAACTCAATAGGTCTGCCACATTTCTTTGGTTACTAAGCGCACTGATCCATCAACAGACCCACTCGTATGGATGCTACACACCTGGAGTGTGCAGATGTGCCAAGGTCAATGGTCTTACAGAATTTTACAGTTGGAAAGAGCCTCTTGGAGATGTTCTCGGCATCACTCTCATTTTAGACATGGCCAAAAGATCTGAATTCTCCAGAAGTGATACTCAACTCTCAATTTGTTACCACATTCTTCTCTTCCATTTGAAATCATAAAATATTCTCCTGAGATGGGGCCAAGTAATGGCTAATTTACAAAATGACATATTACAGAAAACGTAAAGGAAAATACAACTTTAAAAAGCTACCTATGGGACTGGCCGAGTGGCATGTTGGTTAAGAGTTGGCTTGGGATGCCAGCTCTGAGCAGC
>NW_017731393.1:2203575-2212532 GCF_001890085.2 Hipposideros armiger
GTTTTAGAGCTGAGGAGACAGGGCTTTGGGGAAGGAGACTATTGAACTGCAACTCGCCTGCGCGTGCACAGAGTAGAACCTTCAGTGTGGAGACTAGAACCTACTACTTCTGTGTGTGAGTACAGAGCCATTTCCACTGCGCTGTAGGAAGTGGAAGCCTGAGGAAGTGATGACTAAGGAGCATCTTACCCACCGAGCTATCCTTAAAACTAACGCTTAAGGAGAAACCATGAAATGTTTCTCTCACTCATTCACAAATACAAAACAGACAGTCAAAAAGGGAAGGAGGAAACCTAAACTGTACTGGTATCTTTTGAACACACCAAACAAAAACACATCAAATGAGTTTGTACAAGCTACCAAATACATTTCAACCTAGAAAATAACAGATTCCTTTTTATTCAAAAGAGACCCCTTCAGGGGTAGGAGAGGCTGTTGAGGAAAGTCCACTCATTCAAAATGTAAGTCTACTGACTGCAGGAAGAGTGGTGAGAAAATTGCCTGAAGAATAGGACACAGGCACTCCTACAGCTCAGGAACATTTAGTGCAGACTAGCTGAGTGAGTTCGGGTGCTAGCAGGAAAGCACTGGGGGAAATCCGGTCACTCTACTTTTCCTTTGTGTGTCCACCAGCTCTTAGAAATCCTCCTCCATGGTGAGGCAGCCCCAGGCTACTGACCTCTCCTCCCGCTCGCGCTTCTGCTTGCGGGCGTGGCGATCCATCACGCTGGTCTTAGTCCTCGTCTTCTTCCACGAGTAGTAGAATTTCACCAGACTTGCTATGGATTTATCAGGAAGCTAAATAGAAAAAAACGAGTTGGTTTAGATTTAAAGCTAACCTTTAAAAATCAAATGTGTTTAGATACACATAATTAGGATCACTCTCACATGTTTAGAAATGTCCTAAGTCACAGCCCTTTTTCTCCAATAAGGAAAAAAATTCATGAAACAATTCTCATCAATACATTTTCAAATTACTGCAGTTTCACTGTAAGTGAAACTTAGTCCATGAAAGATTGTAAAGTTGTAAAGTCAGTTAAAGATGAACCAGAGTTTTCACACACATAACTTCTGGGTTATTTTTAAAAAACTCATTTAGCACTAATGTAATAGCTGTCAATAAGCTTTCACGGTAGACGTCCATCAAAAAGCATTCTAGAATCTAAAAAATAAGCAAACTTTTCCCAGGCAGACAGGGCCCCATGATGCTCCACCTCATCAAATAGCCATCAAGGATCCTTTCTGTTCGTCTAATCTTCTGGGGAGTCACACCAGGGGAGACTGGGGTGGTGGTGGGGGGAAGGGTTGAGTTACAGCCATCAAGCTGAGAGTTGCCAGGAAGGAATCGCCTCACCACTGTAATCTGAAGCCTGTCATCCACCCAGCAGGAGCAATGAGCTGCTTTTTCTAAAGGGAGCTTTACTAAAAATGGGAGTGCTCTTGCTTGAGAGAACACGCTCCCCTCAGGTACACTGCAGAGGAGGCTGGAGGGAAACACCAGAGGTCTCCCCTACTTACCATTTGTTGGATTCTATGAAATGTTTTCCCATGAAAACTAAAGGCTTGCTCAAACAAGACTTTATCTTCCACAGTCCACTCATCTGGGAAGGGGGTAAAGTTGGGCAAATCAGCCAATGATTTTTCAATATTATGCTTATGCCAAAAGAGCATCCCAAGAGCCTAGAAAAACAGTATCAGTAAGATGTTAGACCAAAGATGTGAATGCAACATTAACATGAAAACGAGGAGGCTGGCAAAGAGTGTGTACCTCTTTACACCCCAATTAATAAACAGCCAGCTTGAACGGACTGACATGTGCCCTTCTGTACACTACTGCATTTATCCCACAGGCCCAGCGGGACACGGTCCACTATCCTCACTTTCACATTAGCACATGGAGTCTTGGAAGTGAGGTGACTGCCAGCGTCAGTGCCAGTAAGGGCGAAAGCAGCGTGGCTCTGGACTCCGTGCCCCCAAGGCCATACTCTAAAGCCTCTGCACACCAAGGGGGGAACTAAGTGATCACAACACTCAAGCCTTCGTGATGCTTTCGCCCCAAAAATGCAACATAAATTCAGCTCAAAGGAAAAAAATATACAAATGGGTGAGCAACAAATTAGAAACAAGAGAGGGAACTCAGGAATACTTTCCTGAGAAAACATCTTGTATTACAACCCTAAAGTGAAAACTATCATACTTTTGAAGACTAGCATCCTTAGAAATTCATACAAGTATATTTATTGCTCACCCAATATTTATACTTTCTAAATAGAATAAATAATTGATGATTTTCTGGGCAGCTTGGTCAAGTTCATAAGTAGGACTGGAAAAGGAGACGCGTACATTTCTTGCCCTGAAAATTCCTGGGACCCTTATTGTAATTGGCTTTTCTAACAGCTCTACCAAGGTAGAAGAGTTAAAAATAAAGACCAAGGCTGAAAGAAAGTGTCCAATTCCATATAATCTCAATTACGGGGACCCTCAGTGACGAGGATAAATGAGAAGTGTTAGTAACTTACAGGCTGTAAAATCTAGATCAATGCCAAGGAAAGCATGAGTCCAACTTAAGGTGCTTATTTTAAAAATAGTAATTAGAAATAAGGCTGAAATAAGATACCACACTCCTGGAAAAAAAACAAATCTCATGGACTTCTCATTAATAGGCTCTAACCAATTTTTAAAAGAAAGCTTTAGTCAAAATTTACAACCTGAAAGTGATTCAAAACAATCAATATTAAAACACTATAGATTTGAGTGTGACAACATGAGTCAGGATAAAAACATCACACAACCACAAAAATGACGAATCACATATTCATATAAGAAAGTGTCCAGCACCTTAGTGCCCTGCTGCCCTCAACACTGCAGACCTGCAGAAATACACAGATGCCTTTTGAATCAAAGGGTCCTCTCACACTCATCTCAGGCAGTGACAAGGGGACCGGAGCCTTGGATGTATGACACTGCTAGGAGTCACCAGAAAAGCTGCTAATGCGGAAACACCGCTAACTCCACACGCAGAACAAAACAAATGTAACAGGTTAGCTCTAAAAACCCACGTTCAACCACAAAAGAAAGCCACGTCATACCTGTTCCATGTTGTACCCGTGCTTCTCTTTGGCAATGGCGATGTATTCGTCCACTGAAAAACAAGACAGGAGGCCAGTGACCACACTGAGGGCAGAGCAGTCTGCGGGCACTAGAATTGCACCTCAGGCCCACCACGCACAAGACCAAACTGAAGATAGACAGTTAACAAAATAGAATTGTATAATATGAGCCCATTATGGATCTCACATACTGTATTTCCCCATGTATAAGACACACCCTTTTTTGAAAAATTTGGGGTCTAAAAACTGGGTGTATCTTATACAGTGGTTGTAGACTTTTTTTACTTGCATTTCCTGCTTTTTTCGCGCTTGGTGTTTTTTTTTCTTGTTTGTTTTATTTTTGGCGCTCCTACAACCAGGTGTATAAGACGCACCCAGGTTTTAGACCCCAAATTTTTTGAAAAAGGGTGCATCTTATTCATGGGGAAATATGGTATATAAATCCCACAGAGAAATAACTGAAAAGATACTCCAATATTAACAGTACTTATTTATCTCTGGATGGCAAGAATATGTTTTGGTTTTTTTTTAAACTTGGTTTGCCTTAAATTTTCTATTATAAAGAAGTATTTTATTGGTACTCTGAAAGATAATTATTTAGAAATATAAAATATTAAATTGGGGTTCATTTTTAATCTAAGCCCAGGTTGAAGAACAAGCAACCTACTGTTATGTTAAAAAAAAAAAATCAATCTAGGGCCGCCCGACTGGCGCATTGGTTAAGAGTTGGCTTGGGACGCCAGCTCTGAGCAGCAGGGCCCCGGTTCAGATCCCACATGAGAGCCAGTGACACTGCGCCCTTTACAGCTAAGATGGTGAACAACACCTCAACCTGGAGCTGGGCTGCCATGAGTCACCAGCGACGGCGTAGGCTGCAGTGAGCTATCGTGAGTGGCTGGCAGCCAGTATGAGCTGCCAAGAGCCGCTGGGAGCGGCAGTCCAATGGCCGGTGACTGATCTGCCTCAGCCGGGAAGAGAACAATGATAATACCAACATGGGCCAGTGAAGTGACGTCCTCCACTGAACAACAAAAGCAACTTGTCTGTTCCCCTCCCCCAATTTCCCAATAAAAATCTTAAAAAAAAACACAAAAAACTAAGGGGCTGGCCGAGTGGCTTGGTTGATTAAGAGTGCAAGCTCTGAGCAACAGGGTCGCCGGTTCAATTCCCACATGGGCCAGTGAGCTGTGCCCGAGGTGAGCTGCTGCTGAGATGCCAACAGGTGGCAGGATGGCTCAGCTGGTGAGAGCATGTGCTCCTAACAACAAGATTGCCAGTTTGACTCCCACATGGGATGGTGGGCTATGCCCACCCGCAAGTAAGAGTGAACATGGCACCTTGAGCTCAGCTGTCCTGAGCTGTTGACATGTGGCCAGATGACTCAGTGGTTAGAGCATGTGCTCCTAACAACAAGGTTTCTAGTTTGACTCCCGCATAGGATGGTGGGCTATGTCCACCCGCAACCAAGATTGAACATGGCACCTGCTGCAACCTGCCGACGTGTGGCCAGATGGCAAATGGACTTGGAGCTGAGCTAGCTGCGCCCTCCACAACTAAGACTGAAGGACAACAACTTGGCTGTTCCCCTTCCCCAACTCCCCAACACTATTTCCTTTCCCCAATTCCCCAATAAAATCTTAAAAAAAAAACAATCTAAGATAAATTCCATGAGCCAATGCCTGGTACTTGCTTTCAAACTCCAACCCAACGTGGCAAGTGCCAGCTTCAAGTACTAAGGGAAACACCAAAGAAAGCTGACTGACTCAACCCCCAGGAGAATCTGTGACCCCTGAAGGTGTTCGTACTTCCACTTTATATGTTTAGTCTTCTTTCCAGAAAAACAAGACTATTAATCGACAGCACTCTTTATAAATTAATGTATGACGTTTCTTTATAAATTACAAAAATAACTCATAGTCAAAAAAAAAAAATCAAGCAGCATAGAATTGTATGAAACAAACAGTCAAGTTCCCACTAGCCCTGTTCCCTCTCCCCCCACTAGACCTCACTCCCCAAGTGAGATGACAATTTAGGGCTGAGGAAACGGGTTTGAGGGGTTCACCTGCCCAGTTACACAGACAGTCCACACAAGAAGCCCAGAGAAGTCAGAGCCTAGCGGTCTCAGTACACTGTTCAGTCAGGCCACAACCACCCTTCTGAACCGCAGTGTAAATGACAATCAATTTAGGAAAAAGAAATCAATTTTGAAAGTAAGTCAAACTTTTTTTGTTTGTTTGTTTTGTTTTTTTTTTCAGCTGAGCCATCCTGCCGCCTGTTGGCAGCACAGCGGCAGCTCAGCTCGGGCCGGGCATCGAACCGCTGTTGTTCAGAGCTCCCACTCTTGAGTGAGCTCTTAACCAACTGAGCCACTCGGCCGGCCCTCAAACTCTTTTTTTAGCATGTATTCTAATACTAGGGGAAATTTTTTCCATTGATAAAAAGTCAAATTAATTCAAACAGTAACTACATATAGTACAACTCAATATTAATTTCAATACTAAGACATTTTCTATTTCCTTTTTTTAACATTTCCTTACAAACGACTGGTTACTTCACTCAGAATGTAGTAAAATTCCAGTTTACATGACAGTCAGTGAATGACAAACTAAATGACCTTAGTTTGTCACACAAGTCAAAACTGGTGATTTAAAAAAGGGGGGGCAATTATTCCAAAGTGTGTGTCCCTTGCTTATTACTTCACAATAGGGTGGGTTATGCCAAACACGAGAAAAATGTTCAAAGGTTCTTAAAAAAAAAACAAAAAAACACAACAGCTAATGTGAGGTGAGGTGGCACTGCTGAGAGGAGTGGGTGTGGCACTCATCCTGGACTGGACCTAGATGCCAAGGGCAGCACATGAGACCCCGGGGGGGGGGGGGAACGACCGTGGGCTAGATGATCAAAACTAGGTGACGAGAGTACTCAAGTCAAGAACATGTAAGGGGAAGACAGAAAAACAATCTACAGTGAACTGAGGGTCAGTCCTGGAGAAGGTCTGCTTTGAAGGTTTCTTCTTTAAATAAATATTTGGTGAGCGAACAGTAAATGAACCTCAAACTTCCGCTATCCAATCTCAGTCCTGAGCCGAGTAAGGAATGTGTGATGTGTACATATGCTGTCTAAGCAAATAAACACACAGGCTGCCTGCACGCTGCCCGGGAGCCTGGCCAGCCCACCTCTCAGGCAGGCGGCCTCTGTGTGAATGTGCTCTACGCATCAGTAAGAGTCCACGAAGTCTGTCCCTGCTGTCACCAACCAGATTCACACATCTTTTAGATTTGCTTGGAGACCACCCTAAGGGCTCAAAGCTAAAGTGGAGGAAGAAAGACCTCTATCACTTGAAATGTCCCCCAGGTGCCTTGAAGGCGTGATGAAATAAGTTAATATATGGGGAGGCTGGCAACTTGTAAAAGAATCACCATCTAATACCCACTGGCAAAAACACAAATTTTCATTCCTTTCATTGTCTCCAATGTCTAATAAGGATCAGACAAACATTTGCTGAATGAATGTTGGGGTGTTGTGATATGTACAATGTCAACATTTTAGGTTTTTCTAGCAAGTGTAAAGGCAGCACAGGTTAGGTGCGGAGTAAGAAAGACTCAGGCCCAACGCTGATGTTCTCTCTCCCTCCCTCCCTCCCTAGAATGAGTTCTTAGACATTACGCCACCCCCCCACACACACACACACACATATTAGCGCCACAGTTAAGACTATCTCCTTTAGCAATTCCTTGACCTTCCTCGGAAGCAGCTCTTATCACCTACTCTGAAAGCCACAGCACAGTAGGACTGCTCCTCTCTCTCCTCCACGGAATGTTTTGGACCAGCCAATTCACAGTGAATACTGCACTTGTACAAATAAAGAGGGCTATCCACAGGCCTTGTTTCGTCCTGCCTTCCTACTCGACATAGTCCTGAGCTCTTGTTCCCTTTAATAATCAGAGGGACGTAGCTATCTAGCATAGTTTTTAGAATCTCCAGTGCCTTCCCTTCACCACCCTCCCTCACTCCTTTAGAGGGCATGCCAGTAGAACATGATGAAAATGGAAAGTGTGCAGTTTTCAAAACCTCCCACGTGGTTTCCTTAAGCAAACATAAGCTTTCAACCTAAGAAAATCAAATTCACTCCCAAGTATTCTCATAAAAAACAAAGGACGACCAGATGCTTGGCCTGGCGGATAAAGGATGAATCAGCGAGGGGAGCGAGAGATACAAGGTACCCGAGACAAACCGTTCCGACACAAAGAAAACAGACATCCTCGGGGACTTTTCTAATACTTTCTTATTTCTGGCAACAACAATCTTGATTTTGCCTCTGAAAGATGAAAGGTTAACCAGAGTCAGTCCCCATCTGGGGGTGAGGAGCCAGGCAGGCCAAGCGTCAGTAACTAAGATGTGATCAGATGACCAGCAAGGTCCGTGTGGCTTCAGGAAATGCCAGGCCGTTTTCACGGGCTGGGCCTTTGCACCCACCAGCCCTCCCCGATGCACGGGGTACAGTCCCAAGGAGCCATCTGGGTGCAAGAAAATGCAGGTCTGTCTTGGGCAGCTTAGCTGATACCCTAATCTGTCCGTCAGAAGCACAAGAATCAGTCACTGACTGAAGTGTATGTACTCTGTTTTAAAAATTATCTATCATCGCATAATGCAATTATTTTTTTTAAAAACTTGAAAATTACTACGGAAACAACCAAGAATTGTCCAATTTAAGTTATGATTGGTAAATATATGCATCACCCCAACTCTTAAAAAAAAAAACAACAACAGACTGTACAAACCACTGGCTTTTTCGACAAGCACTTACCATTCTGGAAAGCACAGGTAAGTGAGTTATGTTTGGAGGTAACATCACTTAAAGGTACAGTGCATGTGAGATTCATCAAAACATTTACAAAATTCCTAAAGCCTAATCATACATTTACTGAGCAACTCTTACTATGTGCACAGCACTATCAAATGCAGGCAAAAGGAAAATGAGCTGATTTCCTGCAGGAGCTTGAAATAACACACAGGTAACAGAAGAGAACATAAATACATAAAATAATATTATAGATGTAGGATAATATGGGAATGCAAAATAATCAGTAAATAATGATGATAATGATGATGCTAAATCAAGAAAAGCTTCCTAAAAATGCAACGGTTATACTGATTAATAACAGTACCTAACATTTAAGAACTTACTATGTGCCACTGGTCTAAGCTCTTCACAAGAATTATCTTTTTAACCCCCTCCAATAATTCTATTATCACTCTCATTCACAAAGGAAGAAACAGAGGCTCAGAGAAGTTAGGTAATTTGGCCAGGATCACACAGCTGCTAAGTAGCAGAAATAGGACTTACATAAACTCAGAGTGTCTGACGACAGGACCCATGGAATTGAACCTCTACACACTACCCTATCTCTTGAGTAAAGGAGATCGCTGGAGGGGGAAGGGCACTTCCAATAGGAACAGTCTCCATGGTCCAGAGAACAGAGAAGGCTAATGAACACAGTCTATCTAGCTTGAATGCAGTTAAGGAACTAGAACTGTGGTTGGTGAAGGAAGCGATGCGACCTGAAGGTAATAGATAAACGGTTGCCTTGTGCTAGGCTTCATTTGTTTCTATATTCAAGCTGTAACCTGATGAACTACATACCCTTAGTCGTCAAATTCAACTGCAAAAAGGGGAACGAATGCACAAGAAACTTGCCACTGTAACCTTAACTCACCCATCCCTCCCCCTAGAGACTGCAGTCAGGACACCTTGTGAGCTTGCACCTTCTATGCAGAGCAAGAGGGTGACACCACAGGTGGGTTGAGGACAAAGCACTAGCTTTAATACAGCTTTTAAAAACGCTT
>NW_017731393.1:2214922-2232600 GCF_001890085.2 Hipposideros armiger
AAAAAAAAAAAAAAAAAGGATCAGAGCCTTCATTCCTCCATCTCCACCTCCAGTATGCATACATTTGAGTATCCTCCACAAAGGCAGATGGAGAACCTGTATTTTTAAAACGGGTCATCACTAGAATGACATCTAGTTGTGACTAAACAAACAGTTAACGTCCTTTCTCCTTCAGAATGCCCAAAGCCCATGGCAAAGAATAACATCAGCATAGTGACACAGTATCGCCTTGTATCGTCCACATCATGTCAGCTTACTTGATGACTGAGCCCCTTGGCAGGCAACTGTGTACTCAAAATCATTTTGTTTGCTCTCATACATGTTCAGCTTGGTGCAACAGGAGCTAAAGAAAGGAACCATGCTCAAAACAAGGTCTGCATCTCCCTTAACGAAAGGCACCATTTCCCTGATAGGAAGGGGGTGGGAAGGAAGACTGACTGCTGACTCCCCCACAACCTCATAGCAGACAACAGCGGAAAGAGCCCTGCACTTGGGTCAAAGTCCTTGGTTTCTATCAGGAACTTCCCGGCTAAAGCCATCTCTTCAGCCATAAAACAAGAATACGATCAGATATCCTGCTTTAATCCTTCAGAGTTAGCAGAGGAGTCGAAATATACAAATGTAAAGTATTATTAAAATTAATTACTTCATAAACATTTGTGAGGTTCAACTAGAGAGAAGGGGGTATGTATGGTTTAGAACCACAGTTAGTTCAGCAAGAGACCAAACCGGTGCTTGAGTTTCATTAGAGCTGTGCTTGAATCTAGGAGCCACCAGCCCTGACTGAAGAGACCTATCTAATGGACTTCTTCCAAATCCAGGCTCCTGGTCCACCTGTTTTGTATATGTATGTATGTACATATGTGTGCGTGTGTGTTTATGTTGTGCATGTGTGTATGTGTGCATGGGTGTATACACGTAGGTGTTATAAGGTACTATGTGCAGAGAGAAAAGCACACATACAAATGGGTACAGCTTGGTTAATTTTCAGAAAATGGAACACCTAGATCAAGGAAAAAATCAGCTGCAGTCTACATGATTTGGTTGGTTTTTATAATGCTCCCAGGTAGTATGATGGGCCAGTTTTGAGAATCAGTGAATGAGACCATAGTAAAGAGCGCTGATAAACATTCCCCATTTTAATGGGATGCAAATCATCTCAACAAACAAAATTTTAAGGTTTGGGTATTAAAAAATTACAATATCAAAACCACAGAAACAAGAAATGTGCTTTGAGGTTTGTGAATTTGTGAGTTGTGAATTTCAATCGTGCAAATAAAAATTTCCTTTCAGTGACTAAAGTGGTTCTTTTTAAAATTACTGGTTTCAAGTCCATCTCCTGCTGAGTGATTATGGGCAGGGGAGAAATGGGGTGGTCAGAAGAAGGATTTCACAGTCTGCAAATCCTAGCGACTCCTTAGATCTTGTGTACAAACCTCACTTCATAGAGACATTTGTCCTTTAACCCCGCTTCCTCAACCTATATATACACACACCACGGTCCTTCCCTCGGTACAACCCATCTGTGCACACGGGCACAGGAAAGAGGGGTTCTAAATGAGATTCGGGTGGCCAGGTTACAGGAAGTGCACGGGGATATGACAAGTCACTTCCCCCCTGTGGGCCCCGGTTTCTTTAGCTCTGAAAATGGAAGCTAAACTGCCCAGTGGCATTGTGAGAATGGGGGGGAGGGGGCGCAGGAGCAGACTTCTCCTCCGCCCCCTGTAATGGATTTTAAGTCCTACCATTTTCAGTGCTTGAATCTTGGTGGTGGTGGGGTCTTAACCCTACCAGACCTGAGGCCCTGAACCTAACTGTCCCCTATATCTGGGCTCCTGTGCATTAAAGAGAAAAAACCAACATGATATAGAAAAATGTTAGTTACATGCAAACAACTGGTTAGAATAAGATGGAACTTGGAGACACTGTAGAAAATAGGTCTACCTTTCATCTAGCGCCAATATTCCACCTTTGTGTGCCAATCCACCCAGCAGGATGAGCCTTGTTTCACACAGAGGTACTTCTTGCCAAGTGAGCACCAGATGTTGCTCTTCACCTTCTTGCATGGATTGTCTTTGTAAGACACTCCAGGATTTTGCTTGTTGTACCTGGAGTGCTTTTCCATGCACACAACACAGATATGATTAGATAAGATATGATTAGAAATTACCGAAAAATCGGTACAGCGGTCTGGTAGGGTTAATCAAGTAAAGAAATCTGAGCTTTCAAAGTAGGCTGCAAAAGAGCGATGTTTCATAATAAACTAGTATGTTTTACATTTAATTATTCTCCACTGATTCAACAAATCTTTCAGCCCTACTGTGTGTGCAGTGCTGCTTACATAGCCATGATTAAAACAGACAGTCTCTGCCTTCATAGAACTCAAAGTCTGGCTGATTAATTACACAAATAATTAATTCCAAACTGTCATTAAGTGCCAGAGTAAAAGGACTATGGATGCACTTAACTGGGAAACTTGATCTGCAGAATCAAGGAACTTTCTTTTCTACTGGAAAAGGACATTATAAATTTCTGCTTACTCATATGTTAATTATAGTAGGGAAAAATTAAAACCTACAAATGTTCAAGAATAGGGACATGGTTAAATACATAAAGCTATACGATGGGATATTATTCAGGATCAAAACTAGGTTTAATTTTTAATCACAGGAAAATTAAAGTTGAAAACCTATTATATATACAGCATGACCCATTTGTGCTTAAAATCAGAGTGCACACATGAAAGACATAAAAGCAAAATTTTAATAGTGGTTACATCCATGTGTTGAGGTGAATAGATACTGAATAGATGCTGAATAGACATATTTTTAATAAAGACAAACTTATGTATCTATATAATTTCTGTACCATTTGAAAATATCATACATTATGGCCCATACTCATGTTAAATACTCAGCATATATTTTCTAAAAGTAGGTACGTATATTCTGTTACATAACCACAGAACAGTAAATCTAACATTGAAACAATCGTTGTATTTCAATCTGGCCAACTGAGCCAAAAACGTGCTTTATATTTGCTGAAGAATCTTAAAAGTAAATCCCAGTTATCTCATCCTTATATGCATCAATATGCATCTTTTAAAAAATGTGGATGTATTTTTTTTTTTACAGAACCACAATGCCATTATCACACCTAACAAAAATAGCAAATTCCTTGGTATGAGAAACAATGTTATACTCATTGGATCACCTAAAACGTAGAAGTCCAACAACATCAATTACTGAAGAGGACATAGAGCACATAAATTCTACAGAAACCAGTTTGACCACTTTGGAAAATAATTTGGCATTAATCGCTCAGAGCTCAATATCTACATTCTGAATGGATATCAAGAAACAGGCCAAAGACTGTTCCCAGCAGTAATAGCTGTAATAGTAAAAAAAAAAAAATGTCCATGAGAACAGAAAGGATAAATTATGATAACAAAATGAAAAATTTTAAGTTTAAAAGGATGAGGGTAAAACTCATTGATATGATTAAAGGGTGAAATAATCCTCGATTTTTTTCAAGGGCTTCCACTACCGTGTAAATTTTAGATCTGTCTTTTCTAGTAAGTCTCTCACATTTTAGCTAACTCTAGAGCACTTAAAAGAGAATAAAAATGATAAAAATAATTTTCACACACTAAAAAACATCATTTTAATGACAAGCTTCAAGCTCTTCAACAGCCATTTACTTGTAAAAAGCTGAAAACCAAAGCCAGTAGTATCCGCTTCTCCTATCCCCACCCCTGCACACCTGCAGGTAAAGAACTAAGAGGTGCGAGTCTGAGGTACACTTTTCCTATTAGACGGTGAGCTGCACTGGGCAGGGAGTAGACTGTCCCTCTGGTAGTCCTCCAGTGCCTGGCACATACGTGCAGCCTCTCAAATATTTACTGAGTAAATGAATGGTCGCCACAAAGTAAGTAGCAAAGAAGGAAATGTTGGAGGAGCCCAAATGACCTAAGCTGCAGAACGAATAGCCCAAAAGCCTGTATTTGTCAAGTCCATCCACGCTAACAGCCTCCAGTCTCAGCTCTTCTCTAAACCACAAGGCTGGCAAGAGCTTTCTAATGTAAATTATTTTGCTTCTAACTAAAAAGCCCTCAAAAACCCTCATCCCTTTAAGAAGTCTGCCTGCTTTTCCAGTTTCATTGCTTCTCACACCCCCAGGGACACACGTCACAGCCAGGCAAGTCTCCACATTCCTCCCACATCTTCACACTGGTACAAACGCAAGTGCTATCCTTTCTTCTGTCTAGAATGTACTTGTGCCCCTTGTCCAGCCAGCAAACTTATTTTATTCATTCTTAAACATTTTACTCAAATGTCAACTGTTTCCAACTTTCCCCTTGTTTCTACCCCGGAAAACGGAGCACTTTCGCTGGGCACACAGGGGGTGCTTGACTAAAACAACATAATAGTCAACTGTCCTCTTCTCCAATCAGTGAACATTTTTTCATTTCTCTCACTGTCTGCCCAACCTCCCAATTCCACATGGTTCAACCTTCACTCACTCCTTTGTTCCCTAAATCTCATGTCATTGTTTCAGCAAGTAATTTTCCACAATCTTTAATGTACTATTTCCATCCTATTATTCTCATTTCTCCACTGGAAATTATTTCCGTTTCTTCTACATGAACTGTGTCTCTCCAGGGCACATTTTCTAGGCACACCCCAAAGGTTATAACTGGTTAACAAAAGTTTGACTTAGGCACAGCCCAAAGCAGCTCGTGTGGTTTCAGTAATGCTTTAAGTATTTAATTATGGTTTATTAAATGAAAT
This sequence comes from Hipposideros armiger, assembly GCF_001890085.2. Lineage (NCBI taxonomy): Eukaryota > Metazoa > Chordata > Mammalia > Chiroptera > Hipposideridae > Hipposideros > Hipposideros armiger. The sequence goes on from NW_017731393.1 coordinate 2,219,713, forward strand.
AGTACGTGAAGGTAGGTATGTGTAATAATACCGACCGCAGACCAGCGATCTAGCCCAAAATTGGCTACTAACTAGTTGTGGGACCTTAAGCATTTGACTTAACTTCTCTAGATCTCTGTTTTTTTTTGCATTTGAGAAGCAAGTGCTGGACTACAGGAAATGCATATAAACGATTTGTTTACATGTTGAGTTTCCCTCTCTCTCCATTAGAATATAAGCTTCCTGAAACTCTCACTCCTAGGACACTACCAGGCACACCAAACTGCTCAATAAAAATGTGAATGAAGCCAATTCTCACTAAATAAACTCAATATAACCCTAATCGAGATACTTTTGGAGAGAACTTGATACCATGAGTCTAAGATCCACCTAGAAGAATAAATACATGAGCCAAGGACACTGAGAAAAATAAAATGGTACCAAATCAGAAATCAACAGATAGATCAATGAAACAAAATCGAAAGTCAGGATATAGACTAAAGTACATATGAGTTTAATATAAATGAAGAGGAAAAGAGTTCAGTGCTCCAGCTAGAACAATGATGTACATGAGGACGGGAGGGGAAAGGAGGGGAGGACAGAAGGAACGTAGTATACATGTCTGTAGTGTTTAGGGGGAGAGGCTTTTACGGCATGACAGTATAACTAGAAGCCACAAATAAGATTCATAAATTTAACTAAATATAATTTTTAAATTAAAAAAAATAAGGTTAGGTTGATTGCTATTTATAGAAGAAATAAAAAGTCAAAATATTAAGATGTTCAACCTCAGTAATAATTAATGAAAACCCTTTCCTATCAGTTCAGCAAAGTTTAAAACAATTAATATGCCCATACAATGAGATACTACCTCACACCCATTATCACAGCTACTATCAAAAACAAAACAAAACAGAATATAACAAGTGTTGACAGGATGTGGAGACACTGGAACCCTTCTGTACTGTTAGTAAGAATGTAAAATGGTGCAGCCTCTATGGAAAACAGTATGATGGTCCCCCAAAAATTAAGAAACAGAATTACCAAATCTAGCACTTCTACTTCTGGGTCTATGTCCAGAAGAATTGAACGCAGGGTCTTGAAGAGATATTTGCACACCCATTTTCATTGCTGCATTATCCACAATAGCCAAACTGTGGAAGCAACCAAAGTGTCCACAGGCTGATGAATGATAGACAAAATGTGGTACATGTGGCTAATACAATGGAATATTATTAACCATAAAAACAAAGGAAATTGTGACATGTTACAATATGGACGAACCTTGAGGACATTATTCTAAGTGAAATAAACCAGTCACAAAAAAACAAATTCTGTATGATTTAACCTACATGAAGTACCTAGAGTAGTCAAATTCATTGAGTCAAAAAGTACAATGGTAGTTGACAGGCACTGGGGGGATAGAGTTGTTTAATGGGTACAGAGTTTCAGTTTTGCAAGATGAAAAGTTCTGGAAGCTGGTTGCACAATGAATGTGCTTAGTAACACTGAACTCACTGTACACTTAAAGAATGGTTAAGGTCCATAGCTTGTCTTTTCAAGAATGTCATACAAATGGAACCACATGGTATGGAACCCTTTGGAAAGGACTTTGTCCACCCGGCATGGTGATGTTTGAGATTCATCCAAGTTGTTGTACACATCAATAGTCCGTTCCTTTTGGCTGCAGGGTAGTATTCTACTGCACTGATACACAACTCACTCTTTGTCCACCTGTTGAGGGATATTTTTGTTGATTCCACCTTTTGACTGTTATAAATAAAGCTGCTATAAACATTTATTTAGAAAAAAATAGTTAAGATGGTGAATTTTATGTGGTATTATACCACAATTAAAAATAATTTTTAAAATATATTTTTAAGGAAAAAGTTAATATACCCAGTGCTAGGGAGGTTTTGGAAAATAGGCACACTCATATCTCTTTAGGTAAAACATGGGGGGAAAAAATCTATAAAATTTAAAATGTATGTACCATTTGATCTGTCAACCCCACTTCAATGGTGTTCTCTGCAACACTGTTTAGAAATACTTAAACGATGAAACACCCATGTTAGATGACCATTTAAAAAAAATAATAAGATGTTTACAGAAACTAATGTTCACTCAGAAAATTAATATAACAGTGGCTAACTTGGGAGACACAGGATATTTTTCACTATTTTATTTAATTTAGTGTGTATATATTATTTTTTAGTTTAAAAGAAAGTAATTTATACACCTATTAGAGTGGCCAAAGTCCAGGACACTGACAACACTAATGCTGGTGAGGACGCGGAGCAACAGGAACTCTTGCTCACTGCTGGGAGGACTGCAAAATGGCGCAGCCAATTTAGAAGACAGTTGGGCAATTTCTTACAGAACTAAATGTACTCTTACCATACGATCCAGCAATCCCGCTCTTTGGTCTTTATCCAAAGGAGTTGAAAACATTATGTCCACAAAACTTATGTCTACATAAAAACCTATACACAGATGTTGACAGTAATTTATTCATAATTGCCAAAATTTGGAAGCCATCAAGGTGCCCTTTAGTTGGTGAACAGATAAACAAACTGTGGTCCATCCAGACAGTGGAATATTATTCAGCACTAAAAAGAAAATGAGCTATCAGGCCGGCCAAGTAGCTCAGTTGGTTAAGAGTTTGCTTCAGAGCATGAGCTCTGAGCAATAGGGTCACTGGTTCGATTCCCACATGGGCCAGTAAGCTTTGCCCGAGCTGAGCCCGAGCTGAGCTGTCGCTGAGCTGCCAACAGGTGACAGGATGGCTCAGCTAGTGAGAGCATGTGCTCCTAATGACAAAATTGCCTGTTCGATGGTGGGCTATGCCCACCCATGGCTGGGACTAAATTCGGCACCTTGAGCTGAGCTGCCTCACGGATGGCTCAGTGGATAGAGCATGTGCTCTTAACAGCAAGGTTGCCAGTTGGGCTCCCGCATGAAAAAAACAAAATGAGCTATCAAGCCATGAAAAGACATGGAGGAACCTCAAAGGTACATTATTACTAAGTGAAAGAAGTCAATCTGCAAAAGGCTAAACATAATGTATGATTACAACTCTGTGACATTCTGGAAAAGGCAAAATTATAAAGACATAAAAAGATCACTGGTGGGCTGGCCGAGTGGCTCAGTTGGTTAAGAGTTAGCTTAAGAGCACGAGCTCTGAGCAACAGGGCCACCAGTTCGATTCCCACATGGGCCAGTGACACTGCGCCTGAGTTGAGCTGTCGCTGAGCTGCCAATAGGTGGCAGGATGGCTCAGCTGATGTAACAACACGAATGCCTGTTCAATGGTGGGCTATACACATACCTGCAACTAAGACTGAACTTGGCACCTTGAGCTGAGCTTCCGCCTACATGGCTCAGTGGATAGAGTGTGTGCTTTTAACAATAAGGCTGCCAGTTCGACTCCCGCATGGGATGGTGGTTATGCCCACCCGCAACTAAGGCTGAACACAGCACCTTGAGCTGAGCTGCCGCCTACATGGCTCAGTGGATAGAGTGTGTGCTTTTAACAATAAGGCTGCCAGTTCGACTCCCGCATGGGATGGTGGTTATGCCCACCCGCAACTAAGGCTGAACACAGCACCTTGAGCTTAAAGGCCACAAGAGGCCAACGGGAAGCCAGATAGTGAATAACACCCTCCATAACAAAGACTGAAGAACAACTTGACTGGTCCCCTTCCCCAATTTCCCAACACTGTTCCCCTCCCCCAGTTCCCCAATAAAAATCTTAAAAAAAAAAAAAAATCACTGGTTACCAGGGGCTACAGGGGTTGGAAGGGATGTGTAGGCAGAAGACAGGGGAGTCAGTATGATACCATAATGGTGGATACATGTCATTATGCATTTGTCAAAACCTATAGAATGTACAACACAAGAATCAACTATGACGATGGCTAATGTCAACCGTGTCCTTTGGGTGTTAGTGATGGATCAATGTGGAGTCACTGATTGTAACTAATGTACCACTATGAGGGATATCCACAGCGGGGGAGGTTGTATGTGTTGGGGGAGAGGTACAAGGTGTGACAAAAAAATATGAAGAACGCTTAAATAAAAAAACTTATTACAGTAAAAGACACATTTCCATTAATCTCTCTCAAAATACTACCCATCGCTTCGAACACACTTATCCCTTTGTTCTTGCCACTTTCTGAAGCAGTTCTGGAAATCCTCTTTTATGAGTGTCTTTAGCTGTTGTGGCTGCCTCAATGTCCTGAATCATTTTGACTTTGGGGAAGAGCCAGAAGTCACACGGTGCCAAATTCAGTGAATAAGGTGAATGAGGACACACCGTTATGTTTTTGTTTGACTGAAATTTCTGTACCAGAAGCGATGTGTGACACGGAGCCTTTCCGTTGTGATCACAAAATACAGTGAATGCTGCTGCCGAGTGCCATCCAACGGAAAGGCAGGGGTCTTCAATACAGGAAGCAGAGCATCGAACCTTAGTAATAGTGTGTGACAAGTTTCAACTTGTTTGGTGCAGTCAGTTGGGTGTGAGCTATGGTTGACAGAAGGTGTGTTTTAAGGTGTGCCATAAATCCTCCATCATGACAATGCTCCATGTCACACATCCCTTCTGGTATACAGCAATTTCTGTCAAATAAAAACATTACAATGTGTCCTCATCCACCTTATTCACCAGCTCTGCCACCATGCGACTTCTAGCTCTTCCCAAAAGTCAAAATGATTCAGGACATTGAGGCAGCCATGAGAGCCCAACTAAAGACACTCACAAAAGAGGACTTCCAGGGCTGCTTCAGAAAATGGAAAGAACGATGGGCTAAGTATATTCGAAGCAAGGAGGAGTATTTTGAGGAGGATTAATGGCAATGTGTCTTACTTTAATTTAAATATTCAAAGTATTGTTTGATCACAACTCATATGTGGGAAATCTGGACTTTCTGCTCAACTTGACTGTGAACCTCAAACTGCTCTAAAAATTAACTCTATTTAGAAAAAGAAAAGTGGGGTGGCCAGTTAGCTCAGGTGGTTAGAGAGCGCAGGCTCATTACACCAAGGTTGCCGATTTGATTCCCACATGGGCCAAGGAGCTGTGCCCTCCACAACTAGACTGAAGACAACTACTTGGCTTGGAGTTGATGGGTCCTGGAAAAACACACTGTTCACCAATAAAATTTCTTTTAAAAAACAAAAGAAAAACATAAGAAGAAATAATGTATTTGCCCCTTGACCGAGGAACTAGAGATTTATCCTAAAGAAATAATAACATTCACTGTAACTTTTTTTAAAAAAAGAACTGAAAGATTTCAAATATCCACCAACAGGAAATTTTGTTTTTTAAAATAATTAAAGACTAAGGGCCGGCTGAGTGGCTCAGTTGGTTAAGAGCTCACTCAAGAGTGTGAGCTCTGAGCAACAGCAGTTCGAGTCCCGGCCCGAGCTGAGCTGTCACTGAGCTGCCAATAAGTGGCAGGATGGCTTCAGCTAAAAAAAAAAAAAGAAAGACTAAATTATAATGCACTCCTACTTGTTAAAAACCAACTAATTGTAAATGTACTGAGTTAGAAGAAAATCCCACATATACTGATAAGAACAAATTGCTGAACAGCTCATATTTTGCGGTAAAAAGTTTTAATATTTATTAATATATACAGTACTACCTCGGTTTACAAGCATAATTCATTCCGGAAATAAACTATGTGTATTGCAAGACATCGCTTGTTTACCAAGTTGATGACTTTTGCACCAACCTAATATTGGGTTGTTGGAAAAGTCATGACATATTTTTGCAAAGAAAAACAGCAAAATACGTCATGACTTTTCTGACAACTCAACAGAATGTTTGCTCATCTTGCGGAACACTTGCAAACCATGTTACTCACAATCCAAGGTTTTACTGTATATAAAAATATTAAGAAAAGCATATATATTGTAAATAGTGACTATAAGAGGGCTTTAACTGTCTACATTATATGAGGTCTGACAATTAAGCTCACAAACTCATCCTAGAAGAAGTGCCACATACCTCATTGCTGAATATCACTACAGTCACCTTCGAAGTACTCCCCTTGGGAAGCTATGCACCAAAGTCAGCACCTAGTCCACCCTTTAAAGCAATTTTGGAACTCTTTTTCTGGGATGGCCATCAGAACTGTCATCGTATTCCCCTTGATGTTCTGAATGTCATCAAAATGTGTTCCTTTCAATATTCCATTTATCTTCTGGTAAAGAAAGAAGCCATTGGGGGCTACATCAGGTGAGTAGGGAGGGTGTTCCAATACAGTTATTTGTTTACTGGTTAAAAACTCTCTCACAGACAGAGCCGTGTGAGCTGGTGCATTGTCGTGATGCGAGAGCCATGAATTGTTTGGCGAAAAGTTCAGGTCATCTAACTTTTTCATGCAGCCTTTTCAGCCCTTCCAAATAGTAAACTTGGTTAACTGTTTATCCAGTTGGTACAAATTCATAATAAATAATCCCTCTGATATCACAAAAGGTTAGCAGCATTGTTGCAACAAGTTCGCAATCATAATTGTCAGACCACATACATTCTGTATTGTTTGCAATTATTACAATAGCATTTATGTTTATAACCACAAAATAATTTTGTAAACTTGTAGAAACCCTAAGAGACAGAGCTTTAAACAGCTACTTGAGAAGAAAAACCAACATAGGAAAAGCCAGGGACCTACAGACATCCTTACACCTGGGGGAGATACATCTGCTAGAAATCCATACATGTTTCAAATCTCCTATGTCTACGTGAAGTCAGAACCAATGTTGGGCAACCAGCACGTTCACAGGCTTTCAAAATGAAGAAGAAAGGCAAGTAGAAAAGACTTCTTTTTTGCCTACATACTGTGGGAAATAACAGATTGCAAAGGGAACAAATTGTGTGTTGTTTGTATTAACCGTATAATTACATTTTAAGGCTTGTGATTAGACTACTAGTCAGGGTTATGATTCCCAGCGCTGCACAAATTGGCGCCACCTGAGGGGAACAACACTAACACTAAAAAGGGGTGGGACAACATTGCAAAATGTTTAAGTTTTCTCTGAATAATGGAATAATGAGTGAGCTGTTTCTTTATACTTTTCTGTGTCTTCTGAACTTTAAACAATTTATAGATGATACTTTTAGGTTGGTTTTTAAAGTTTAAAGTTTTAACCAATACAGGCAGGGCTTACATTAAAACTGCAAATTTATTTTAGGCACTACCATTGTATAAATGTCTATTAACTTTTCCTACTCTGCTCTTTTCTACTAGGTCTAGCAAAAATAAGATAACATTAAAATTAAATTCTGACTCCAAAGATGCCAACAGGTAATATAATAGAAGGAGGCACTAATACAATCTCAAACTGTAATTAATAACAAGACAGTGGCTGAAATGAAGAAGTGACTGAAATTTAATGAACTCAATCTGAGAGATGCGTTTGGAGCACGAAGCAACGGGACCAGTCAGCAAGGCCATGGAATGCCAGTTATAAACTAGAAACAAAAACTTCCCCTGGTGTTATTGTGAAGACTAAACGATATAGGAGCACAGAAAGTATTTTAGTACAGTGCTTGGATAAAAGTCTCAACAAATGCTCACTATTCTTAATATTCAGTCCTGGGCACCATAATCTAAGATGGGCATTGTGACCAACTGGAATATATCCAGGAGAACAACAGAGATGAAAAGAGACAGCAAAATCAAACTACCTAAAAACACTTAAGGACTTCTGGTCAAAATGGCAGACTAGGTAAACGCTGTGCTTCCTCCTCCCACGACCATATCACAGTTACAACTACAGAACCACCATCACTGAGAATTGCCTGAAGTCTAGCTGAACACAAGTTCTATAACTAAGGACATACAGAAGTCATCGTGCTGAGACTGGTAGGAGAGGGAGACATGAAGCAGGCTGGTCCCACACCCACGAGGCAATTAAAAAACGGGAGGAATATCTCCCTTGGGGGAGTGAGGGGTCCCAGCCCCATACCAGGCACCCCAGACCAGGGTTCCAGTGCTAGGAAGAGAAGTCCCCATAATTCTGTCTGTGAAAACCAGCAAGGGATTGTGGCTGAGTGAGACAAAGGGTGGCTGGAGTTACAGGCAATCCTCTTAAAGGGGCTACGCACAAACTTACTCACTGATGGAATCACTTGCTCTGAGCTCCAGCGCTAGGGCAGTGCAGAGGCACAGAGGCTTTCTCTGAGACAGAAGTGCTGGCAGGTACCACTGTTCCTTTGTTGAGCCCTCCCCCTACCCAGCCTGCAGAAACAGGCAGGTGACATATCTGCGTCTCCATCAACTTGGCTAACACCATTAGTCCTACTCTGATGATTCCCTGAGACCCTGGCCAACAAACTTGCAGGCCCACTGTTTCCAGTGGCTTTTCCATACAAATGACTCGTCTTTACTCATGCTGTGGACCTTCCTAAAATCTCTCAAAGGTTCACAAACCCCAAACAAGCAGCATCTGGCCTCGGCATGCCTTGTACCTCTTGCTGAGCAGCCCCAAGCCCAGTAAGAGCAGCAGCTGATCTCAGTTTGCAGCATAGCCTCTCCCAGGTGCCTCCAAGCCCAGCACAAGTGGCAACCATCTGCAGATTACCTTGTAGCTCATACCAAGTAGCCCTGGCTGACCTTGGCCTACACCAGAGCCCCTCCCAAGAGGGCCAGAAACAACACACCCAGTGGCCACCTTCAGACCACACCAGAGCACCACTCAACCAGAACTCCACAAATGACACACCCAAAGGGCAGGCTCGGCAGGCACCAGAGCCCCACTACAGTGAATCTGAAGGGTCAGCTCCTGCACAAAAGCTCCTCCACATGGAGTCATGGCCAGTCCTCACAACCAATCAGCCCAAGATCAATCCGTCCCATTGATATGCCAACAGCAATCAAGGCTCAACTACAACAGGAGGGCACACACAGCCCACACAAGGGACACATCCAGGTCAGGTGATCAGGGAGACTGTGCCACTGGGCCCCACAGGACATCTAATACATAAGGACACTCTGCCAACACCAGCAGACATAGCAGCTGTACCCTACACAGAAACAACCACAGGGAGGCATGCAAAATGAGGAGACAAAGAAACATGTCTCAAATGAAAGATCAGACCAAAGCTCCAGGTAAAGAACTAAACAAAATGGAGACAAGCAACCTACCAGACGCAGAGTTCAAAACCCTGGTTATAACGATGCTCAGTGATCTCAATGAGAACTTCAACAAAGAGACAGGAAACATAAAAATGGAGATAGAAAACATAAAAAAGAATCAGTTAGAAATGAAGAATACAATTGAAATGAAGAATATACTAAAGGGAATCAACAGTAGATTAGATGAAACAGAGGACCAGATCAGCAATTTGGAGGATAAGGTAGCACAAAACACCCAATCAGAACAGCAAAAAGAATCCAAAAACATGAGGATACTTTAAGGGGCCTCTGGGACAACATCAAGCATACCAACATTTGCATCATAGGGATACCAGAAAAAGAGAAAGCAAGGAACTGAAAACCTATTTGAAGAAATAATGACAGAAAACTTCCCTAACCTGGCAAAAGAAACAGACATACAAGCCCAGGAAGTGCCGAGAGTCCCAAACAAGATGAACCCAAACAGGCCCACAACAAGACACATCATAATTAAAATGTCAAAGGTTAAAGACAAAGAGAGGATCTTAAAAGCAGCAAGAGAAAAGCAGTTAGCAACTAAGATTAAACTACTCAGCAAAGCCATCATTTAGAATCAAAGGACAGATAAAGAACTTCCCAGACAAGAAAAAGCTAAAGGAGTTCATCACCACCAAACCAGTATTACATGAAATTAATGGGACTTCTTTAAAAAGAAGAAAAAAAAAGATTAAAAAAATGAATAATAAAATGGCAATAAATACATAACTATTAACAATTCCTTTAAATGTAAATGATTAAATGCTCCAATTAAAAGACACAGGGTGGCTGAATGGATAAGAAAACAAGACCCTTACATATGCTGACTATAAGAAACTCATTTCAGATTAAAAGATACACACAGACTGAAAGTAAAGATGGGGAAAAGATATTTAATGAAAATGGAAATGAAAAATAAAGCTGGAGTAGCAATACTTATACCAGACAAAACAGACTTTAAAACAAAGGCTATAACAAGAAACAAAAAAAGACCTAGTAATCCCACTACTGGATATTTATCCAAAAAACTACTTCGAGAAGACGTATGCATCCGTAAGTTCACTGCAGCACTATTTACAATGCCCAAGATATGGAGGCAGCCTGGGTGTCCATCAATAGAAGAATGGATAAAAAAGAAGGTAGTACATATATACAATGGAATATTACTCTGCCATAAAAAGAATTAAATCTTGCCATCTGCACAATATGGATGGACTTAGAGGGTATTGTGCTGAGTGAAATGTCAGACAGAGAAAGACAAATACCATATGACCTTACTTATACGTGGAAACTAAAGAACAAAACAAACAAACAAATGAAACAGAAAAAAACTCATAGATACAGAAAACATTTTGATGGTTGCCAGATGGATAGAGGTTTGGGGGGATGGTTGAAAAGGGGACGGGATTAAGAAGTATAAACTGGTTGATATACAGTAGTCATGCGGATGTAAAGTACAGCATATGGAATATAGTCAATAATACTGTAATAACTATGTGTGGTGTCAGGTAGGAACTAGATTTATTGGGGTGATCATTTCATAAGTTATACAAATGCCTAATCACTATATTGTACATCTGAAACTAATATTGTATGTCAACTGTAATTGAAAAATAAAAATTTAAAAAAACACTTGAAACAACGAGGCTAATTTAACTTGGACAGGGACGGTAGGGAGGTAGGATGGCTGAACATCTAAAAGACTCATATGGAAACACTTATTCAGCAGAGCTGAGGAAAACAAAGCTTTAAAAATTACAGGCAGGCATATTTTCAGCTCTGTTAGAAAGCACAACATGTTCAAAAAGGGAATTGATTGCTTTTGTAAGTTACTGCAAGTGCTCAAAGCGGGAACCAGGAACTACTTTAAAGGTCCTCCCCAGCACAGTAAAGGCTTCAGAAATTCCAACACAATTCCTCCTGCTGTTCTGGTCTCCATTATAAACTCATCAAGCAGCAGTGTGATGCAGGCAAAATTAAGGTACTCTTCAAATCAGATTATACTGAGATTATTTTATTTTGTTAAGTTTAGCATTACCAAGAGTAGTTGAATTGCCCTTGTTCCATAGAGGGTACTGCACCAAAAAAGAGATCCTCACTGGCCCAAATTAAACATGTTTCTTTACCATATGAGCTCTTTGCATCTTAAAATGCTAATTCAGATATTGGCTATACAAGATGAGGATATTTAATATGCATCATCTCTCACATTATTTGGCAATGGAAATCCGTTAATATCACCTACTTTAATACTGCAAATCACAATTTGGGAAATCCTGATCCAAGCCTAAGCGTTCCAGCCTTCATTCACAATTGAACAGCTTCCTGAGGAACATGTACCACTGATGGCTTTATCTGAGCCCTGCCACATTTGAGAACATTGACTGTGAACCTGCTTTTCCTGTCACAGATCTTGCTGACAATCTGATGTCCTTTTCTCCAGAAAAACACATATACCAAAAAACTCTGCCATGTGATTTCCAAGTGCAAAAATCCCCATTAATTCCACACATAGACCCTAGTGAAAAATTCTCAAAAAGGGGATTTAGTTTTTCTTCTCACTTTGAATTTATGAAGAAAATAAAACCTCTGAAAATGGTAAAGACTATGTTAATTTATCAGATAAAAAGCTATTCTTTCACGGTATCATTTGAGCAGAGGAGACAGGAAAGCTGAAAAAGCAAACTGAAAATACAATTAATATTAGTAATAGATATAGGACTCCTACCAACCCCCCAAAAAAATCCAAGGTAGCTCAGAATATTCATCCTAATAAAATTTTAAACACATGAAACAGATAGCCGATTCCAAAGTTTACTTATAGCTAGGATGAAGCCTTGTATTATAAGGCCTGTTCCAATAAAATGTATCTGCCTGCTGTAATCTTTCAAATTAGAAAGCTATTCAATTCTTCATTTTTATAAATCTATAAATTCCCAGCTAAGGAAGTTATACACTGCATCACAATTTTTTTCCTCTGAGATTTTCTTTTTTTTTAAATTAATGTTTTAAAATTAGTTTCAGGTGTACAAAACAGTGCAATAGTTATACTTTTTACCCCTCAAAGTGACAACACCCCTCCCCCAATCCAACGCCCCACTCCCCCCCATATCATACATATCTATTACAACTCCATTGACTCAACTCCCACACTATATTCCACATCCCATGACTATATATATATTCAATTACAGTTGACATACAGTATTATACAACATCAGCTTCAGGTGTACAGTGCAGTGATCAAACTCCTACCCCATCCGTGAAGTGGTCTCCCTAACAAGACGTGACCATCTGACACCCTACAAAATATTTACATTATTAATTATATTCCCCGAACTGTCTTTTATGTCCCTGTGGCAATATTGTAGTTACCTACTTATGCTGTCTAATCCCTTCCCCTTCTCCCTCATGCCCACCCCACTCCCAACTAGCAACCATCAGTTTTTCCTCTATATCTCTGAGTCTATTTCTGTTTACTTTGCTCGTTCATTGAGTTTTTTAAATTCCAAATATAAGTGAGATCATATGGTATTTGTCTTTCTCCGACTGACTTATTTCACTTAACCTAATAGTCTCTAGGTCCATCCATACTGTTGCAAATGGTACGATTTCATTCTTCTTTATAGCAGAGTAATTCTCCATTGTATTAATGTACCACAGTTTCTTAATCCAGTCATCTACCGATGGCATTTTGTTGTTTCCAAGTCTTGGCTATTGTAAATACCGCTGCAATAAACATAGGAGT
>NW_017731393.1:2238151-2252388 GCF_001890085.2 Hipposideros armiger
CAGGTCTTACACCAATACCTGGCCTGTGACCCCCTAGTATAGCGTCCCAAGGGCACTACAGCCGGCCTCCACCTCACACTCACAAATTCATGAAAGCTGCTCCCAAGTGGCTGTGGTGTGGGTTTGTGGTCACTGAACACCATGAAGATGACCCCAGGGCTCTGCAAACTACCTTCTGTTGAAAAAAAACCTTTTCCACAGTTTGTGGGGGTGGGGCCAGTCAACCCAGCACCCCAGTTGCCCCTGGCAATGCAGCTGTAGGTGGGTGAGGTGGTAAAGGCTGTGGTCAGTAGTATCTACAAATTCAGTGCAGTCTCCACTCCTGGGCCAGTGCTAGGTCCACGTCCACTTCATAAAACAAAAACAAAGCAAGGCAACCCAACAACACCAAAAAACAAATACACTCCCACAGAAACTCGATAAGCAATGATCAGACAGGAGAAACAAAAGTATATAAAAAAGACACAAACACAAAAACAAGAATAAGACAGAAAAACAGTGACCAAAGCAATATCCAGATAAACAAGTCTGAGAAACAATGACAAAAACAAAACAGATGAAAAAAAGGAAAAGGAACAAAAAGACGAAAGAGAAAGAAAAGAAAAAAAATAATAAAGAAAAAAAGGGGGAAGGAAAAAAGAAATTTAAAAAAAAAAAAAAGGGCTCTCCGCCCGCTTTAATTTGCAGACCACTTGCTCAGCAATAGAGTCTCTGGGCGACTCAGCACCAGCTATGTTGGGGGAAGGGCTCAACACTTCATGTGCCCGTCTCTCTCTCAGGCTTGCAGTGAGATTCCCGCAATTAGCTGCTGTGTGCTCTGGAACCGTGCTTACCACCAAAAAACCCTCACAGGTGGTTGGGGGCTGTCTGCTGCTGCAAAAAACCCTCTGTGGCCTGCAGAGGTGGGGGCCAGGCACCAGGGGCTCAGGGTACCCCCGGCAACACAGCTCTAGGTGGGCGGGGCAGGTCCCCAAAGTACCACAGGGTGTGGTCAGCGGCCCCCACCAAGTCAGAGCAGCATGCACTCCTGCACCAGTAACCAGCCCGCACAAACGCTCAAGGAAAACCCCAGCTGGATCACGCAGGCGCACAGCTCCCGGCCCAACACTCCCAGGAAAACTCCCAGTCTCCGCCTGTTCCAATCAGCCGCTCACAGCTCAGGCCGAGCAGCCCGACAGCCAATCGCCAGGCTGACAACTCTGCACATGCAGTGCGGAGAGCAGGGACCCAAGGTGGCTCGCGCACTCCTGTATCTCAATGAACAGCCTGTTGGAGAAAGAGCATGCCCGCCAGGCGTTTAGCTGGCTACACAGCACAAGCAGTGCGGAGGGTGGGGATCCAAGACCTACGCGCACACACGCACTCCTGGTGCACACACGCACTCCTGCGCCAATTCCAGCCGACCAATGCGGGTCCCGGACCTGACCCTCTGTGGGAGTGCCCAACCCTAAAAAAATGGTACCCTCCTGTGTACTACTTGTGTGCAAGCTCTACACCAGGGGAACAATGGTCCCAAAACCTCCAGCTCCCACGCCAAAGGTGCTCAGTTCAGTTCTTCCCCACAGGTCCTGGGCCCCGCTCACACAGCCACTCCCTCCACCAGGGAACAGGTGAGTGCTCACTGGTGAGCGAGCTGTTTGCCGGCTACACTGGTTCTCTAACCACCCTCAGCATCACCAAGTTGAGCAAACAGAGTCCTCACTAATTTCTACTGCCAGCTATTGTGGAACTCCTCTTCCCGGCAAAGTCACTCTGGGCTGGCGAGCTTGGTGTGGGGCCGGAGGGTCTCTCCCCAACCGGAGAAACCTCCCCACCACTGAGGTGTCCCTCACGGGGTTCACCCTCTCTCGTCTCCGCCCCTCGTACCAGACTCGACTTGGCCTCCTCTTTAAGTCCTTCATTTAGAGGTTCTGTTCATCTAGTGTTCAAGGGACTTTCGAGGTTGAATGTTGTATAAATTATTTGCAATTTTGGTGTGTCCTGGGAGACAGTTGGCACAGCGTCTGTCTATTTCGCCATCCTACCGGAAGTCTCTTCACTGAGACTTTCCTGGTTACTTCAGTATTAGCTTGTATAGCGTTTTGAAAAAAAGTAGATTATGAAACCACAGGCTACAATCTTTAAATCATTATGACAGACCACAGTAAAGAAATACATACTTTCAAACTCTTGAAATTATTTATTTAAAAAATATAAGATAAAGGTAATATATGTAGGGACTTTCAGCTAAACACTTATTTAAAACTTTGCATTAAATAAGAAGATGGACAATAAAGGTGCTCTAAAACTTACGTTTTGCTTCTGATAGATTCTGATTAGGTGACCAGACCAGCATGCCCAGATTGTCTCGTTCTTGACTGCGTCTTGCTAATTTGGCTTGGTGGACATTAAAAAATAAAAAAAAATCTTATTATAATTTAACAGACAGAAGAAGTAATCATTAACATTACCACTCTGGTCTTTTACACCTCCGAACAAGATGACATCACCCACCCTTTACTGAAATCTGCTCCAACGGAACTTGCACACTTACCATCACAGGATGAGGGTGGAAGTAGAGGAGGCTCTGAAGTTGGCTGAAACATTTCTACTTCTAAGTCTTTTCCCATTTACTATTACTTATTTAACAAACAGGTATGTATGAGGTAAGTACAATTATTATTCTCGTTTGTTAGGTTAAGAAACTAAACAGGTCATACAGCTAGAAGGAGGCAGCCAAGACTGAACTCAGACAGAATGGCTACAGTGCCCAAGGGTTTAAGCAATATATACTATGTATGATGCCCTGCTTTCAGACAAGGGACATCCAAATGGGAAGCTACATGTGGCAAGTTGCTTAAAGATTCTTTCAAAAGATGGATCCTTCAAGTGTGCTTTGAATACCCTTACCCTTCTCTGTCAGAGTAACTTCTTAGTGACTCAACAAGAATCCAAAGATTCTTTAGATAACTTTATTAAAGAATAACCATTAAAAAGATTTAATCTGGGGCTGGCCGAGTGGCTCAGTTGGTTAACAGCGTGAGCTCTGAGCAACAGGGTCCCCAGTTCAATTCCCACATGGACCAGTGAGCTGTGCCCGAACTGAGCTGCCAACAGGTGACAGGATGGCTCAGCTGGTGAGGGCACGTGTTCCTAACAACACTGCTGTTTTGACTCCTGCATGGGATAGTGGGCTATGCCCACCCGCAACTAAGATTGAACATGGCACCTTGAGCTGAGTGGCCACAAACAAGCTGTCGATGGGTGGCCAGATGGTGACTGCACTTGAAGCTGAGCTAGCTGCATCCTCCACAGCTAAGATTGAAGGACAACAACTTGGCTGTTCGCCTTCCCCAATTCCCCAATTAAAAAAAAAAAGATTTAATCTGAACGGAAACTTCTGAAGTGCATTCAAATTCTTAAAAATCTGTGATACAAAATAGTAGGCCAAAAGGTATACGAGGTGTGATCCAACAATACGGTGAATGTTTAAATTTTTAAAAATTACAGTAAAAGACACATTGCCATTAATCCCTCTCAGAATACTCCCCCTCACTTCGAACACACTTACCCATTGTTCTTGCCACTTTCTGAAGCAGTTCTGGAAATCCTCTTTTGTGAGTATCTTTAGTTGCGCTGCCTTGCAACTTGTCATGGCTGCCTCGATGTCCTGAATCATTTTGACTTTGGGGAAGAGCCAGAAGTCGCACAGTGCCCGATCCGGTAAATAAGTGGATGAGGACACACCATAATGGTTTTATTTGACAGAAAACGCTGTACCAGAAGCGATATGTGACATGGAGACTTTTTGTTATGATCACAAAATACAGTGAATGTTGCTGCCAAGTGCCATCCCAAGGAAAGGCAGGGAACTTCAATACAGGAAGTGGGGCAACAGACCTTAGTAACAGTGTGTGACAAGTTTCAACTTGTTTAGTGCAATCAGTCGGGTGTGAGCTACAGTTGAAAGGTGTGTTTTAAAGTGTGTCATAAATCATCCTCCATCATAACAATGCTCTGTGTCATACATTGCTTCTGTTATGTCAATTACTGTGAAATGAGAACATTATGGTGTGTCCTCATCTACCTTATTCACCGGATCTGGCACGGTGCGACTTCTGGTTCTTCCCCAAAGTCAAAATGAATGAGGCCACCAAGGCAGCACATGACAGTGCAACTAAGACACTAACGAAAGATGACTTCCAGAACTGTTTCAGAAAGTGGCAAGAATGATGGGATAAGTGTGTTCGAAGCGAGAAGTATTCTGTAGTAAAATTCATTTATTTAAACATTCGCCGTATTGTTTGATCACACCCCATACGAGTGCCATAAAAAAGAATGAAATCTTACCATTTGCAACAACATGGATGAACCTAAAGGGTATTATGCTAAGCGAAACAGATCAGACAAAGAAAGACAATACCATATGGTTTCACTTATATGTGGAATTTAAAAAAACAAAACAAATGAACAAACAAAACAGAAACAAACCCACAGATACAGAGAACATTTTGATGGTTGCCAGATGAGAGGGAGGTTAGGGGGCTGGGAGAAAAAGGGGAAGGGATTAAGAAGTATAAATTGGCAGTTACAAAATAGTCATGTGATGTAAAATACAGCATAAAGAACATACGTAATAATATGGTAATAACTACATATGGTGTCTGTTGGGTACTAGACTTATGGGACAGATCACTTCATAAGTTACATAAAAGTCTAACCACTATGCTGTACACCAGAAACTAATATAATATTGAATGTCAACTGTAATTGAAAAAAATTCTAAAACCTTAAAAAATAAACCCAGATCTAACAGGATGTAAGTAGAATTACAAGGAAATGGAAATTACCAATTCCCATCAAGAGGAAGGTGAAACAGTATTTGCACTACTTGTGGAATGTACATTTTACAGTTAACTTCAGAGAAAGTTGGCAGTGTGTAATAAAGTTGGCGGATGGATACCCTGCAACCCAGCAATCCATTTCTAGATATACCTATATACAACAGCAATGTTTTTCAAACTGCAGTTCAGACCTACTGAAATTTATTGGGTCCTAACCAGCATTTTTTTATAAAAATAATTTTAAAACACCAGCATATTGTTGAATTAAATATGTGTATAATACTGGTAGAGATTTTTGAAAGTTTGAAAGTCCCTGCCCTAGGCCCTTTAAGGTGTACACACGGGAGGACAGGTGCTGCTTAGTTTTGTGTGTCAACTGCTTTGTGTGTAGGTTGGAGTAACCAGTAGTTTAATCAAACACTAACCTAGGTGTTGCTGAGAAGGCATTTAGCAGCTGTGGTTGACATCTATAGTCGCTGACTTGAGGGAAAGTGGCTCCATGAGGTGGGTGAGCTTCATCCAACCAACTGAAGGCCTTAAGAGCAAAACTTGTGGTTTCCCAGAACTTGTGCCTCAAGCCTAAAGCCTCAATGCCTTGCAGAGCTGTCCTGCAGAATTCAAGACTTGCAGGGAACCCACAATCACACAAGCCCATTCCTTATAAATGTCTCAACACACACCTGAACCGCACCGCACCAGCCCCCCCAACCTATTGGGTCTGCTTCTCTGGGCTGAGATGAATTACTACCACAGCATTGTTTATGGTACTGAAATACAAAAAAATCTTACAAGTTCATCAACAGGAACTGGCTAAATTGCAATATGTGCATTCAAAAGAATTAAATACAAAAAATAAAATTAATCACATCTACAGATAGCAATTTGGATTACAAAAAGCAAGTTAAAGGGAATGTATGGTATCAAAATGTAAATATTAAAAATATAAAAAGGATGCTACATGTTACTGGGGGTGCATAGATTTAAAGTATAAAATGTGCAAAATATATTTTAAAAATCAGGTAACAGCCACTCTAAGAAGGGGCTATCTTGCTTTGGCTGTTATCTGTAATGCTTCGCTGCTTTATGAAAATCTGGGTGGTAGGTAGGCAAATACTATTTTCTGTAGTTTTTATGTGTGTAGAATTTCAAAACATTTTTTTAAAGAATTAAAGATGAAGAAAAATAATTAAAAAGAAAGCCTTCACTGTGTGATCTGTGTTTCTTAATATAGTATCTGTGTCCCAATTTAAAATAATCTTGTCCCACGCTCAGGGAAATACTCTTCAAGCATATTTTTTGTTCTGAAACCTTGAATTATTCCTCATACTGTAATGCACATTATATCTGCCAACTGTTTGGGGTCAGCAAACTGCAGCTTGGGAGCTACATGCGGCTCTTTGGGTACGTACATGTGGCTCTGAAATAAAACTGAAAATGAAAATAAAACTATCATAGTTTCATTTATAAAATTTTAAAAGGATATTATTCACTTAATGATTATGTAAAAATATATTTATGGCTCTCGAATAATTTTTAAATTGTTGTGTGGAACAGGATTGGTTCTTCCAGAGGTTGACAAACTTTTGAGATGGAACATACCTAAGGAACCGCATGTGGCTCGCGAGCCACAGTTTGCCGACCCCTAGACTAGAGCAACAATTTACACTTACATTTTTTACATTCCCACTGGCAGTATATGAGGGTTCTAATTTCTCCACATCTTCTCCAACACTTGTTATTATCTGACTTTTTTATTCTAGCCAGTGGGTGTGAAGCAGTGTCTCACTGTGGTTTTGATTTGCATTTCTCTGGTGACAAAGAATGTTGAGCATATTTAATATGCTTACCGGCCATTTGTGTATGTTCCCCGGAGAAACATCTATTCAGATCCTTTGCCCCCTTGTGGATTGGGTTATTTGACTAGAATGAGAATGTAAAATAGTATGGCCACTTTGGAAAAACAGTCTAGCAGTTCTTCAAAAGGTTAAATATAGAATTACCATATAACTCAGCAATTTCATTTCTAGGTATGCAGCCCAGAGAAATGAAAACCTATGTCCACATAAAAACTTGCACACACATGTTTGCAGCAGCATTATTCGTAACAGCCAAAAAGTGGAAACAAGCCAAATGTCCCCGGGTAATGAATATACAGTATATGTAGTATAACCATATGATGGACTATTTTACTGCCATAAAAAAGAATTTAGTGCTAATCCATGCTCAGTATGAATGAAACCTGAAAACATTATGCTAAATGAAAGCAGCCAGTCACACACACACACACAAATACCATATTGTACTATTCCATTTATATGAAGTGTCCAGAATAGGCAACTCCATAGAGTAGTAGTTGCCAGAGAGTGTGGGGTGTTTGGGAGTGATGGGGAGTGACTGCCAGTGGGCATAGGGTTTCTTTATGGGATGATGAGAATGGTCTGAAATTGATTATAGTGATGGGTGTACAAATCTCTGAATATACTAAATCCACTAAATTATACAGCTTATTTTTTTAATTTTACTTTTTTCAAAGTTGCAGAAAAGGAGTTTATTAGAAGTAAAAATACATTTCAAAGAAGCAGAAGCGGGCCCGACCAGTAGAGAATGGCTCAAGAGCCATTATTAGAAGAAAAAGTACACTCCAAATGGAGTTTGGAGCAGGCCAAGCAAAGGAAGCTCAAAAGGCCTGAACTGTACAGTTTAAACAAGTGAATTGTATGTTTTGTGAGTTATATCTCAATAAAGCTGCTACAAAAAGCAAGTGAGAATACTTGTTTTAATTGTTTTAAGCCTATGTATTTCTTCATGAATAAATGAATTCAAGAGCTAACATATCAAACTGTAGATAATACAAACCACCCTGTAAATTTAAATAGTGGACAATTCCTAGGAAAGAAGTGGCAAACTGGACTGGGAGAAACACAGAAGTTGTGATTTTGCACCACATATTTCCTTATTGTTTGGATTTTTATGCTAAGAATGCACTCAAACAGTACTTATTTTTCTTTTAAAGAAAAATATTAAGGAAATTATTTTAAAACCTGAAGAATCATTTCATAATAATTTTATCTCTTATGTTGCTCTTTTCCTGAAAACAGGAATACCTGTACAAATTACTTACAAAAAGTAAACTAAATATATCTTCAGAATTTAAGAATTCTGAGCTCTAACAAGGAAATCCACTATGATGGCAATAAAGAAAGCAAAATCACACACAGTTTTAGTAAATTTGATCTTATTCTCACAAATTTTATACTGTAATTATAGTGAGGTACATTATCACAGGGCCTAAAAATGCTTGGGCAACAAACAAGCAACTTAAAAAACCAGTAACTATAAAGCAAGACTATCTCCCTTGTGCTCTCCTTGGCCTGGCTGAAGGAAAAAAATGCGCTAACCCTCCTGCAGGATTAGGCTCTCAGATTACCACAGTAAGAGCAACCAATTCGGGCTCACATTCAAAGATGACAAATACACCAACAAAATACTGTCAGCGAGTCTGTAGATACCAGACTTTAGATATTGTAATTAACAAATACTGAATTACAAATACATATGAAATGTTTAAGGAAACTGAAGTTGGAATCATAAAAATGAGTAAGCAACAAAACAGCATAAAAAACTACCAGAAATGTTTGAAAAACAACCAGCCAGTACTATAAAAATAGAAACATACAATTGTCCCAACGAAAACTCAATGGATAAATTAAGCAGCAGGTTAGCTCTTAGTTGAAGAGCTATAAGTCTAAAACATTATTCATAACACAGAGATAAGATAAAAAATACAAAAGACAGGTTAAGAGTTACGGAGGATGGAAAAAGTAAGATCAACCTGTCTAATCAGGGTCTCCAAAAAAGAATATAGATTTGAGAAGGCAATATTTAATGCAATAAAACCTAATAATTTTACAGATATGAAGAAACGCATGAATTCACAGACACAGGAAGTATGTCCACTGAGCAGATGAATAAAAAGAAAACCACACGTAGGTCCATTATGGTAAAACTGAAGGATGCCAGAGACAAAAAGAGATGCCTTAACAGTCTGAGACAATTTCTTATAAAGTTGGGCTTAAAACTATCTTATTACCTAGCAATTCAACCCCTTACATTTACTCAAGAAAAATGAAATGTTTATCCACAAAAATAATGTTAATAGCAGCCTTATTCATAATAACTAAAAACTGGAAACAATCCAAATATCCATCAACGGGAGAATGAATAAACAAATGGAGGTATATCCATACAAAGAAATGCTACACAGAAATAAAAAGGAACAAATTGCTGATGCAAGCAAAAACATGGATTAATCTCAAAAACAAAACAAAGAGAGAAAAAATAAATCCCAGATACTAAACAGTACATACTGCATGATTCTATTAACATGAAATCCAAGAACAGTAAAACCTATTATGTGGATTATGGGGTGGGAGAGAAGGGGTGCTAAGTGGAAAGGTGAGAACTATCTGGGGGGATGGAAATGTTCTTTACCTTAAAGTGGCAGCTGCATAGGTAGATACAACTGTCAAACCTCACTCAACACTTAAGATTGGTGCATTTTATTACATGTTAATCATATTTTAAGAAAATACCTTTACTATAAAGGTTGGCATAAATTTTAAAAGCTTGGGAGAAAAAGACAAATCACCTACAAATAAATGACAGACTGACAGTAAAATTCCCAATAGCAATAGAAGCCAGAGACAGTGGAATAATATCTTTAAAGTGCTGAGAGTGCATACCATTTTTGTATCGTACAAAATTCTCAAGAACACAAGCAAAATAAAAATGTTTCACAATAACAAAAACTTTGGGTGATTTTACCTACACTAAAGAATATGCTCAGGGACAAAAAAAATTCCGAAAGGAAGGTTGCTATGCAAAAAAGAAATGGCAGGTAAACAAGATTTTGTAAATGCTGCCTATAAAAAATAATAATCATGTCCAATTGAAGGAGTTTTGAAAAAAAAAAAAACCCACACCTAAATTCTGGACAATAACAACATGTAACTCAGAGGTAGTAGATCATAGCTAAACTGTTTAAAGTTTAAAGATTAACTTTAGATGTTAAATTAGGTGTATACAGCAAAATTTCAAGCATAGCTACTAAAATGTATATATAAACTTCCAAACCAGTAGAAGGCAGAAAAATGAAAGACTCCTTAACAAACAAAACCACAATAAAAAACTTAAGAGTGGAATAAAACAAAGTAAAATGGCAAGACAATTATAATTTTATACGGACCTAACAAAGAAGTCTCAATATAAACATGGCAAAAATTGATGGAAAAATAAGACGTTGACAAAAATATCATCATACCAAGATGAATACATCTGTCTGTTGACAGTTCAAACAAAAATTAAAAGATCTAAACAAAAACAAGTTTTATTTACTGGACATACTTTGAAGCCTGCATCTAATAAGAGTATGATCACTCTTCTCAAGCAAAATTACACAATATTACAAAAACGGACCATGTACAAGGCCATAAAGCAATTCTAAACACATTTCAAAGAATAAGAAGCATATATAGAGGGTCCAACAAAATGTATACACATTTTAAGAAAGGAAAACTATATTAAAATTGTAATAGTATATACCGATAACAAAAGATGAATACAAGTCACGCTTGACTTCTGCAATTAATTACAAGAGGTGCTCAAAGCATCCATACACTTCTGATTACGGCAAACTACTGCTTGAACAACACTGACCAAAGTGGCCACTTGTATACATTTTTTTGGCACCCCTGGTACATTACACTGTCTAACCATAATGCAATTAAAAGCTAAACCATAAATCTCCATACATTCAGAAATGATAAGATATTCTTAAATTATCCTGGGTCAAGGGAGAAATCTTGACCAAAGAGTTAAAATTACTTAAAATTGAAAGACTACAAACTTATGAGAAACAATGGAAGAGGTTACGCTTACCAAAAAATTATAGCTATAAATGCTTATAATAAATTAGAGAGGTTCAAAATTATACTGCTTAGCATACAACTTAAGAACACAGAAAGAACAACAGAATAAATCCAAGGAAAGAAGGAAGGCACACAAAAAGAGCAGAAATTAATTAAACAAACAGAATATTGATTAACAAAGCCAAAGCTGATCTCTTGAAAAACCTAATAAAATAGACTAACCTTTGCAGAATTTGATAAAGAAACATAAGAAAAGGTACAAATAATTTTACGAATCAAAAAAGTGGATATAATTCCAGATCCATTAAAAATTAAAGATTACAGGGCGGGACGAGTGGCACGTTGGTTAAGAGCTGGCTTGGGACGTCAGAGGGCCCCGGTTCAGATCCCACATATGAGGGCCAGTGACACCGCCCTCTACAGCTAAGATGCTGAACAACAGCTCAACCTGGAGCTGGGCTGCCGTGAGTCGCCAGCAACAGCAGGTGGGTTGCCTTGGGCTACAGTGTGTAGCCAGCAGCCAGCGTGAGCGGCCAGCAGCCGCAGTGTGTGGCCATCCAGAAGCCGGCAACTGATCTGCCTCCCCCGGGAAGAGCGCAATGATGGTGCCAACTTGGGCCAGTGAAGCAACGTCCTCCACAACTAGACTGAAGAACAAAAGGATAGCAACTTGTCTGTTCTCCTCCCCCCAATTCTCCAATAAAAATCTTTTTTAAAAAAAAGCCAAATCTTTAAAAAAAATTAAAGATTACATATTATAAACATTATGCCAAAATTTGAGAGTTTAGGCAAAAGGGTTGTTTTTGTATGGGGTTATATATTGGGTTGTCGGAAGTCATGACACATTTTTGCAACGAAAAACATAGAAAAATATGTCATGACTTTCCTGATGACCCAATATATGCATTGCACTGTTTTCTCTTGTAGTGGTGGCAGTACTATCGATAGAAGCAACGGTTAAAAAGGCACAGCCCAAACTTCATATGTATTAACCCATCTAATCCTTACACACACACACACACACACACACACACACACACACACGAACTGAGACAAGTACTACCATCCCCAGGTTATATGTAAAGAGACAGGCACAGAAAGGTGAAATGACTGGCATAAAGACACAGTGCAGCTCCCTAAACAACGTAAATTAGGCCACTGTGTACACTGGTCAAGTTGAGGTGCCTAGATGGCTATACATGGCATTGAAAAACAACACTGTGACTGGAAAGGAAAGAACGGTTACTATCAGCCCCTCCATGGCCATGAGAACCATCCGTTTCGGTTCCCCTGCTCTCAGAAGAACATCTCTCCCACACCCTGAAAAGCTCTCTTTGTTTTAAGTCTGCAAAGTGGAAGGGGCCGGGGGTTGGCCTACCACTCAGGGTCCACACTCTGCCTGGATGACCTGAGTCAGAACAAGAAGGGAAGATAAGACAGAGGATGGCCAAGTGGATAAACAGAGAGAGGAACAGGGAGAAAGACCAGCAGAACTGAAATGTCGTGTCATTTCCCTCCAACTATGCCTTTCTAGCCGTAATCATACAGGACAACCTTGCCATTTTTGGATATGCTCACAATTACAGGTTTTAGCAACACAAGTCTTGTTTTCCACAATCCTAACTCTTAAATGTTTTCCTTTTACCAGAAGCTTAATGAACAAGTACGAAAACAGCAGTAATAGCATAACAGGCTATGAATCAAATGCTACCTTCTTGCTCAAGTGCCTGATAAGAAACTGAAGTTTAAAAGCTGTAACCCTCTGGGTCAGCCAAGTGGCTCGTTGATTAAGAGTCGCCTTGGGAGTGCCAGCTCTAAGCACCAGGACTGCCGGTTCGGATCCCACGTGGACCAGTGACACTGTGTCCTCTACAGCTAGGATGCTGACCGGCAGCTTGACCTGGAGCTGGGCTGCCGTGAAGTCGCTGGCAACGGCATAGGCTGCAGTGGGCTGCAGTAAGCTACTGTGAGTAGCCGGCAGCCAGCATGAGCGGCTGGCGGCGAGAGCTACCAGTGGGGTGAGCTGCCGTGAACCGCTGTGAGCCGCCGTCCAATAGCCGGCGACCGATCTGCCTCAGCTGGGAAGAGTGCAATGATCACAATACCAACATGGGCCAGTGAAGCAATGTCCTCCACAGCTGGACTGAAGAACAAAAGGACAGCAACTTGTCTGTTCCCCTTCCCTGATTCCCCAATGCTGTTCCCTCCCCCAATTCCCCAATAAAATCTTTAAAAAAAAAAGCTGTAATCCTCTATATAAAATGCTCTAGTCATTATATCCACCTTAATATATTGTATCTCCATAGTATCAAACCAACTTAATTTTAAACTGGCTTTCATATATAAGATGGCTGTTTTGTTTGCTTGAGAAGTTAAATTCTATCTGTATGGCTGTCACTGTCATACTGATACCTCTGTTAAAAAAAAAAAAACCCACATGGAATTCCAAATACAGAGTAGAACAGACTACTCATTGGTAGTAGTCAAGAAAGGAAAACGGAGTAAAGCTTTAAAAACTGATAAATTCTTATTCTTAAATATACCAACTGGCCACCCACACTGTGACTATGTTCTGAGAAGCTAAGCATCCATAAATTTAACCTTATGTTATCATTTTGTGATAAAAATTTTGTGAACAAAATCATTTTGTGACTCCAAAATTTTGGGTTTCTGATTTGAGGCATTCAGAAAGAAATGGAGATCAATCTAAAGAGCAATAGCATATTATTATTACTGCTGTTATAACTAACACATACCTTACTATGTACCAGGCACTGTGTACTTTTCCATGCATTAGCTCACTCAATCTTCCTAACAACCCTACGAAGTTGGTACTGTCACTATCCCCATTTTACAGATGAGAAAATTAAGGCATAGAGAGAGAAAGTGACTTGCCCCACATCCCGCCTATGAGCAGTGGAACTGAGGGTCAGACCCAAGCAGTAGATTCCAGGGCCCGTTATGTTAACAATATGTACACTGCCTACTTTTTAGAGACACTATAAATTATCAGAAGTCTAAAAACAGATCAAAAGCCAGAGTATACATAAATACATGTTTCCTCTTCATAATGTTATCCCATTAAGTATTTTAACACTAAGTTAAAAGGCTTAAGAAACTTCAAATGACAGCTGTTTGTCCTCCATAAAACAAAGAAATCAGAAGCAATTTTGGTGTTTGAATACTTGTATCTTCCTACAATCAAAGTATATGCTTTTTTGTCTGGCTCTCGCTCCTCTGGGCTCTTACTTTTTTAAATGCTACAAGTTTATGTTGGAAAAACCAAGTGCACAGTTTTTCAATTACCAGCTCTCTAGAATTAGAATCTATAATACAATAAACATAGGAATATTATAAAGCCCTTACAAACTCAAACTTAATGCACATTCTCCTAAATTCAATCAGAAACCTGACAAACGCCACCTCTGCCAGCTGGTGAAAGCAGCATAACCATGGTTAGTCATCTTTTCTTTTTTTTTTTTTTTTT
>NW_017731393.1:2252448-2279243 GCF_001890085.2 Hipposideros armiger
CAGTGGCTGCTCAGCTCGGGCTGGACTCGAACCGCTGTTGCTCAGAGCTCAAACTCTTGAGCGAGCTCTTAACCAACTGAGCCACTCGGCCGGCCCATGGTTAGTCATCTTGACAGAATTTGCCCCAATTAAAACACCAACGCCCTGCCGGATCCCTGCAGGTCATCTTGGTCTCCTCCTCCTCCATCACCCACCAGTCCCTCAACCCCAACCCACTGAACCTCCTCAGCTTCTCTCACTGCCTTAAGTGCAGACTAACCAAGACGCAACCCACAGCCCTATCACAATTCAGATCTAACCACTTCCAATATTTAAAATCCTTCCATAGAGATAGGCCCTAACTCCCGCTCCTTTGTGGGACTGTGCATAGGAACTTCCGGCAAAAGAGTACAGTATGGGGTTGGCTGAGTGGCTCAGTTGGTTAAGAGTGCGAGCTCTGAGCAACAGCGTCGCTGGTTCGATTCCCACATGGGCCAGTGAGCTGCACCCGAACTTAGCTGCTGCTGAGATGCCAACAGGTGGCAGGATGGCTCAGCTGGAGAGAGCATGTGCTCCTAACAACAAGATTGCTGGTTCGACTCCCGCATGGGATGGTAGGCTATGCCCACCCACAACTAAGATTGAACACAGCACCTTGAGCTGAGCGGCCGCAAGCTGCCAACGGGTGGCCAGATGGCGACTGGACTTGGAGCTGAGCTAGCTGCACACTCCACAACTAAGACTGAAAGACAACAACTTAGCTGTTCCCCTCCCCCAATTCCCCAATAAAATCTTTAAAAAAAGAGGACAGTGTGGAAGGGCTACGCATGGGGAGATGAACATTACAGTGAAGACACCTGACAAATGCGACCTCAGCCAGGTGGTGAAAGTCCCCACCCATAGGGATGAAGTCATGTTGACAATATATGCCCTCGGTAGGACGTGATGGGAGTGGCACTTCACCTCTCTGGTCTTCCTCCCAGAACCCTCATCCTAATCATTAAAAAAAATCAGACAAGTCCCAACTGAAGAACATTTTACAAAAATCCTGACTAGTATTCCTCAAAACTGCTGAAGTCATCAAAAACAAGGAAAGTCTGAAACTGTCGCAGCCAAGAGGAGCCTAATGAGACATGGCAACTAAATGTAATGTGGTATGTTGGATGGGATCCTGGAACAGAAAAAGGGCATTAAGTAAAAACTAAGGGAATCTGAATACATTATTATGGCTTCCAGTAATAATAATGAATCAATATTGGTTCATTAATTGTAACTAATGTAAGACATTAATAAGAGGGAAAACAGGTACAGTATATGGGAATTCTCTGTACTATATTTATAGCTTCTGTAAATCTAAAACTATTCTAAAATAAAAAGTTTACTTTGGGGAAAAAACCCTTCCACAGCTTCCCTATTGTCTTTGGCATAAAACCCATGGCATTCCAAGGCCCCAGGCAACCTGCCAGCCCATCCTTCTAACTTTAGGTCCCCTTCTCACAACTCATCTGTCCTCCCAGTGGTAATTCCATCGCTGTACCTTTTTACTTTCCCACGTCTTTCCCTTTGCCACTTCCTTCTCACTGCAATGCCCCCCACCCCCCATCTTTTCCCACCAGCTAACTCCTCCTCATCTGTCAAGAGAGCCCAAGGACCACCACCTTTGGGAAGTCTGCTAACTCTCCCAGGCGAGGTTAGTAGTCCACCCCACTTCAATACTTCCGTAACAGTGAGGCCCATCCTCTGTCCAGCTTACTCTTATCGTTAAAGGGTTGCATAAACACCTGCTGTTGTGGAAAGAGCCGTGGCTTTGCAGCTAATACTCAGCTATTACTGGTAGTGCTGCAGGCCAACCTTATCCACAGGGGATACGTTCCAAGACCCCCATGGCTGCTTGAAACTGTGGATAGTACCGAACCCTCTATACACTATGCTTTATCCTATACAGATAGACCTAGGATACAGATTAATTTATAAATTAGGCACAGTAAGAGATTAACAATAACTAATAATAAAATAGAAGTTATAACAATATACTGTAATAAAAGTTATGTGAATGTGTAGTGTCTGTGCGGTGCATCTCTCTTTTACTCTGATAACCAATCTGACCACTGAGATGGTTGCTAAGTGACTAACTAACGAGTGGGGAGCACATAGTGTGAAGACGCTGGACAGAGGAATGAGTCTCGTCCCGGCGGAACAGAGCAGGACAGAGCAAGATTTTATCATGCTACTAAGAAGGGCACACAATTTAAAACTCATTTCTGGAATTTTCCATTTAATATGTCTGTACCGCAGTCAACCATGAGTAACCAAAACTGTGGAAAAGTAAATCCATGTATAAGGGGAGGGGGCCACTGTAATTATTATTAATTATTAGTAAGACCTAATTGTAATACACAAAACAACCCTATGCGATAAGAACTGTTCTACTTTCCTTGAAAAGAGGGTGTAAGTGACTTGTGCTAGAGCGTATCACTGCCCAGGATCTCGGCTCATATCTGAGACTAAACCCACGCTGGGCCTGAATCCCATCTTAGCCATTCTGTCACTGAGTGTTGCGAACTTAGCTTCATCAAGCTCTGTTGAAAATGGGAAGGATAATGCCTGCCTTGCATGCAGGTTTCTGTGAGGATCAGAAAGGGCACATATTAAGTACCTGGTACATACTTAATAACAATAAATAATAGCAACTATTCTCTCCTGTCTCCCCTGCTAGACTAAGGTTCTTGAGACCCTGTATCTTCACTGTTGGGCACAAGATAGGTGCTTCATAAAAGCTGAGTAAAGTAACATGCACAAAGTAACAAGTTAGGTGGCCAATTAATGGAAAGTTTTAGAAAGGGAGTAGTACACTATTGTTCCCTTTCTTTCACGGCAGCTGTCCAGACTGACAGGTGTGAACACCAAGTAGTAGGTCAGGCAGCGGCTCTTGCAGTCTGGCCTCTGGAGCACAGCCCTCCCCTCTCTTCACACTGGTGCTCTGCCCTCTGAGGGCATGGGCTCTATCCCTACAGGGAGGCTGTTTCAAACATACTGTGATTCTCAATATTCTAAGTTGACAACACTGGGCACAGGACTGGTTACATCACTGTCCAGTAACCTATGCCCAGTCAGTGCCTGACCTATGCCCCCTTCGTGATTCCCCAAGAAGGAAGTCCGATTCTCATCAAATGCTGCTAAAGTAACTCTGTCTACACCAGAGACTGGATTTGTTGCCCAGTCTCTAACTATAAAACACATTATTTTCTCTCATTCTCCATGGCCTACAGGTGTCTCGAACTCAGAATTAGTCTCTTCTAGAGAAAACACACTTTCCTTCCACGTTATCAATTTAACAAACTCATCATTTAATACCAATGTAATATCACCACGTATCCTTAAACCAAAAAACAGAGGGACAAAATACTTCGGAGACCAAATAATTTCATAGTGGAATGTTTTATGCTCTAGATCCCAGTTTTTCTTAACGCTGTTCTACCAGTACTGTCACAAAGGCACTAATCACAATAGGTTCGACCATATAGGCACATCTTGGTGATATCACGGATTCTGTTCCAGACCACTGCAATAAAGCAATTATCTCAAGAAACTGAGTCACAGGGCCAGCCAAGTGGTGCGTTGGTTAAGAGCTGGCTTGAGACACCAGCTCTGAGCAGCAGGGCCCCAGTTCGGATTCAACATGAGGGCCAGTGACACTGCCCTCTACAGCTAAGATGGTGAACAACAGCTGGGCTGCCATGAGTAGCCGACAACGGCGTATGCTGTAGCCCCTGCTGCAATGGGCTGCCATAAGCTACCATGTGTGGCCAGCAGCCAGCGTGAGCAGCCGGCAGCCGGTGAGTGCCGCCAAGAGCCGCCGTGAGCGGCCGTCCAGAGGCCAGTGACCGATCTGCCTCACCCAGGAAGAGCGCAATGAAGATACCAACATGGGCCAGTGAAGCAATGTCCTCTACAACTAGACTGAAGAACAAAAGGACAGCAACTTGTCTGTTCCCTTTCCCCCAATTTCCCAGCGCTGTTCCCCTCCCTCAATTCCCCAATAAAATCTTTATTAAAACAAAACAAAACAAAACAAAACTGAGTCACACAAATTTTTTGGTTTCCCAGTACATATAAAAATTATGTTTAAGCTATACTGTCGAATATTAAATGTGCAACAGCAATATGTCTAAAATAACATACACACCACCTCAATAAGAATACTTCATTGAAAAAAAATTCTAACCATCTGAACCTTTTTGCTGATGGACGGTCTTACCTTCAATGTGTCAAAAGTGTAGTGTGTGCAGTACAATACAGCAAAGCTCAATGAAATGAGGTCTGCCTGTATTGGTATTTCACCACGAGTGCTCCAAGAGACAAAAGCGCCCCGGCCACAGTCTGCTAATGGGGACGCACCACCACTGTAAGAAACACAGGCCTGATTTACTCTGTAACAACAGTCCTGACATCACCACCGCTTCTCCATGGCCGGGTGAAAACTTCAATTATTGAACCGCTAGCTGAAGACATATCTTTAAAATCATAACCGTGTCTTAAGAGTTTCCTACTACAGCGACTAGTTGGGAAAAAGAGAACATGGAATTCTTTCTAAAAGTTTGGCAGAGCAGGATGTTACAAAGGGGTACAGAAAAAATGACCACCAAAAATGCTGACATAGTGTACTGTAAATTAGTTTAGGCTTTCTGAAGGGCAGTTTGGCAATGTTTACCAAAGCCTCTAGCAACTTATCCTAAAAGGAAATAATCACAGTGCTATGCAAAAACTCACCTACAAAGTTGTTTATCAAGTGCTGCTGAAATGGCAATACATTGGGAACAACTCAAACGTCCAACAAGAGACTTGCAAAGTTTGGTACAGTTCTACAACGGAAATTATGTGCACATGAACAGAAGCTGTGGAAGGAAGTGCATGCCATGACCAGGGGAAACTGTGTGTGTGTTACGTGCCTATCAATGAGTGAGGTCCACAGTGTCCAGGCCTGTCTCAACAGCCCGCTGAGGTCCTGTAGACTCTTCCAGAACCATCCAATATAACATCACATGTCCATTAGAATTATATTTCCATAAACATAACCACATATACTGTACTAAAATCGTGATGTGGCCCGCTTCTTACCCGTCTCACCTGCAGGTGCGTCTCTCCTGTGCTCACCTCTTACGAGAGCACCTACAGCCCTTGGAGGGTCTCTCCACTGTGCTTTTCCCAAAGCTTAACACTTCATAAATGATTATGATATTGACTAAATTTTTCTGAATTTTCTTCCCTCTGAAGTCTTATGAGGTTAGGGGATCCTAAGTATAAAACCACTGACATAGTTTAATGAAAGAAAAAATAAATGTTCATTCTTTCAGTGGAATAAAAAACAGCACTGTGAGATTTTAAAAAACCTACATAATTATTACTGACTTTTCCATATCGAGCCCAGGTTTGTGAGGATTTTATTAGAGTCCTACTTCCACAATCTCTTTTACAGTTCTTTATTCCTTTGAAATGTTTGCACATTCCTAGTCCCATACAGTCTAAACACAGCACTGCTCATGGTCTGACAAGTATATAGCAGACATAATTTCTGACTATAATGACAGCAACTTAATCAGACCCAAGAGCAATGTAAAAGCTCTTTGCACCCAAAGGTGACCTAAAACAAACAGCTAAGTTCCAGACAGCATAGAACCAAATTAACAAAAAGACTTGCCATTGTGAATTAAAATAGGAATCAGGGAATGCCTCTCTTTTTTATATATAATGATATACAAACAATTTAATAATAGACTTTGCTAGGGTACCATTTCATTCCTGTAAGCGATGATCTTACATTGTATACGTAGTCTAAAGCTACAACTATGACTATTCTAATTCAAAGAGCAACACCTATACAAAAATAAACCATAGTACAGCCCAGAAGAGCTTAGTAATATGGCACTATACAATTTTACCAGTTGTTTTCTTTTAAAAACAAATCTGAACTAATTTATGATTGTAATCATAATACCATATTAAGGAAACATCTATCCTTAATATTATACTTAAGAATGAAAATTACCATACAACCTCTCATAAGCATACTAACCTGGTAATATGACACGTTAATAATAACGGAAAACCTAATGCTGCCAACTTCTTTAATTTTTTTCATTTTTATAAAGTAATTTTTTATTTTTCAATTATAGCTTTTTCTTGTCTGGGAAGTTCTTTATCTGTCTTTGGATTCTAAATGATAGCTGTGCTGGGTGGAGTAATCCTGATTGTAGGTCCTTGCTTTTCATCACATTGAATATTTTGTGCCAATCCCTTCTGACCTGCAAAGTTTCTGTTGAGAAATCAGCAGACAGTCTTATGGGCGCTCCCTTGTAGGTAACTAACTGCTTTTCTCTTGCTGCTTTTAAAATTCTCTTTTTGTCTTTAACCTTTGACATTTTAATTATAATGTGTCTTAGTGTGGGCCTGTTTGGATTCATCTTGTTTGGGACTCTCTGCATTTCCTGGGCTTGTATGTCTACTTCCTTCACCTGGTGAGGGAAGTTTTCCATCATTATTTCTTCAAATAGGTTTTCAATTCCTTGCTCTCTCTCTTTTCCTTCTGATACTCCTATGATGAAAATGTTGGTATGCTTGATGTTGTCCCAGAGGCCCCTAAACTATCCTCAAGTTTTTGGATTCTTTTTTCTTTTTGCTGTTCTGATTGGGTGTTTTCTGCTACCTTATCTTCTAAATCACTGATTCAAACTTCTGTTTCATCTAATCTACTGTTGATTCCCTCTATTCTTCATTTCAGTTATTTTATTCTTCATTTCTGGCTGGTTCTCTTTTATGTTTTCTATCTCTTTGTAGATGTGTGACACGGAGCGTTGTCATGATGGAGGAGGATTCATGGCACACTTAAAACACACCTTCCCTCAACCGTAGCTCACACCCAACTGACTGCACCAAACAAGTTAAAACTTGTCACACACTCTTACTAAGGTTCGACGCACCACTTCCCATATTGAAGATCCCTGCCTTTCCTTTCAGTTAAATGGCCCTTGGCAGCAGCATTCACCGTATTGTTTGATCACAAAGGAAAGGATCCGTGTCACACATCGCTTCTGGTACGACAATTTCTGTCAAATAAAAACATTATGGTGTGTCCTCATCCACTGTATTCACCAGATCTGGCACGGTGTAACCTCTGGCTCTTCCCCAAAGTCAAAATGACCATGAAAGGTAAATGTTTTGAATCAATTCAGGACATCAAGGCGCCACAACAGCACAACTAAAGACACTCACGAAAGAGGACTTCCAGAACTGCTTCAGAAAGTGGTAAGAACGATGGGATAAGTATGTTTGAAGCAAGGGTGAGTATTTTGAGGGGGATTAATGGCAATGTGTCTTTTACTGTAATAAATTTTTTTAAATGTAAACATTCACCATACTGTTTGATCACATCTCATAACTCTGGTTCAAATCCATAGAAAACCCACTAAAATGAACTGTTTAAATAGATGGGCTCAGAACTCAAACTATCACAAGTTAGAATTCCAGGTGTGCCACTTATAAAGTTTAAGACACTGGAAAAGTTCCTTAGAAGGAAGCCTTTATTTTCTCATCTGGAAAAGGTGGTTTAAAAAATCTCTACCTCACAGTGAAAGAATTAAATGAGATAACATATGTAAAGAGCTTACTTAATGCCTTGGCACACACCGTGAGCACTCTACCCACCAAATAATCGATTACTCTTATTATAAAAGCCAGTGTTTAGAGTAAGATAAGCAAAAAAAAACCAAAACAAACAAGCAAACAAAAAAACCAACTAAAAACAACTGAACATAACTTTCTGCTTCTTGGCTATGGCTTTCTTCTCCTACATTCACAAACATTATTAATCTAGGCCCTAAATGGCCTGTTCAGGTTGCAACAGCATCCTTATCAAACTTTCCGCCTCCTCTCCTTGCCTTCAAATTCAAATCTATTCCATAAACAGCAGCGAAAAATATCTCCCCTGTACTGTCCATGTGATGCTACTTCATAGTACCTTGTAAGAACATCTCCAAAATTCATGCAAGCTCAGAAGCTGACTCAGAATATTACAGTTAAATAGAACTTCCTAGATGGAGCTTGCTTAATTTAATCTAGAGACCGGCAGTGTCTGGCCCAAGGTGCTGCAGTGTCGAGGCTAACTCTTTCATGCAGGCTCCCATCCCAACTCCAGCCCAGAGTTCTCTCGACCACACTTGATTACATTCAGCCCAGACCTTCCTTGTTTAAGAAATAAGCATGGTTCCTTGTGCTGGTATTCTGCCGTACTTCACAGGAATTTCCTGGTAAAACAAGGTGAGTTTTTTGTTGGTACAACAAGGTGAATTTTTTTGCTGTTGTTGTTAATATGTTATCTGCCACCAGGACAGCCAATATAAAAAGTGGAAGACTTTGGGGCCTAAAGATTCAGGTACCCAGATATTTATAAATGCTGATATGGTCTAGATATATTAGTTTTGATAGTAGAGATCTCATAATTTCCCGACAAAACAAGCCTACTTATTCATATGCAAATAGCCAAGTACAACAATTTATCCAAATACTTATGGAGAGCCTTCTTTTTAAAATCAAATAAAAAGCCCAATGAGCCAACCGAAAAATGGGCAAAGAAGGTATTTTGTAGAAAAAGCAGCTTGCATACAGAATTTCAAATAATTGGTGTAAATACTCCCTTCCTCCAGGAGGTGGCGCTTAATTCCCCACACCTGAGTATGGGCCGAACTGAGTAACTTGATTCCAAAGAACATAGCACGAAAGCGGGTGGGGGTATCTTTACAGTAAAGAAAACTGGAAACTTTACCTTGGCCATGTAATCAAGGGTAACATCACCAGTGACAAGTCATGATGAAAGCATGTACACCCTCCACTCCAGTATGATAAAATGTAGAGTTTTTCCCAAACCCCTAAGCCCAGACTAACCATAAAAAAAAGGTCAGATAAATTGAGGGATAATCTACACAATATCTGACTAGACTCCTCAAAATTCTCAATATCATGAATATCAAGGAAAGACTGAGAAACTGGCATAGACAGAGGAAACGGAGAGGCAGGACAATTAAATGAAATATGGTGCCCTGGATTGGATTCTGGAACAAAAAGCATAGTAATGGGAAAACGAGTGAACTCTGAATGAAGTGTGCGGCTTAGTTAAGGGTAAAAATGTACCAACTGGCTTCTCATTTGAGAATGTGACAGCATGGAATGGGGACAACTGGACAAGCGATCTGTGAGCTGTGGCATACAGGAAGGGCAGAAGGGCTGACGAGAGCCACTCGGTTTCTGAGAAAGTTAGCATTCTAAAAACTCACAGAATCAGAGTATAAACATAAAAAAAAACATCACAACTACAGTTTGGGCTCATTTATTTTATTTTATTTTATTTATTTATTTTAAAGATTTTATTGGGGAATTGGGAACAGCACTGGGGAATTGGGGGAAGGGGAACAGACAAGTTGCTGTCCTTTTGTTCTTCAGTCTAGTTGTGGAGGACGTCGTTTCACTGGCCCATGTTGGTATTATCATTGCGCTCTTCCCGGATGAGGCAGATGGGTCGCCGGCCATTGGACGGCCGCTCACAGCGGCTCTTGGCAGCTCACTCCAGCTGCCAGCCACTCACGGTAGCTTTACAACAGCCCACTTCAGCAGGGGCTGCAGCCTAAGCCGTCGCCGGCGACTCATGGCAGCCGAGCTCCAGGTCGAGCTGTTGTTCACCATCTTAGCTGTAGAAGGCAGTGTCACTGGCCCTCATGTTGGATCCAAACCGGGGCCCTGCTGCTCAGAGCTGGCGTCCCAAGCCAACTCAACCAACACGCCACTCGGCCGGCCTCTCAGCTCACTTTTTTAAAAGAAAGGTCACTCATCAGAAGGAAGGACAGCCTTGCACTTGGGTCTGAGAAGCAATGAATGGGAAGTTGCCTACTTTAAATTTACCCTTAATTATAGATCTTTTGGGCAAACATGTAACGTTGAAAATCCCACTAAATAAATAAACCAACATTTATAATATCCAAAAGGATAGATAAGACTGAAAGTTTTGTTTTATACATCAGATAGTTTTCTGGGCTGATAGACTTTCTAATGACATACCATTATAAAGTTCTTTTCGTCCTCAAAAGCCATTCAACTAAAATCCTACAACACCTGTTATAGCAATCTTCCTCTGAAGCAAAGACAACTTTACTAGAAAAGTTCATATAAATTAGCTCCAAGTGGAAGGAAGTCGATCTTAAATAAGGATGAAAATACTACGGTTTGAACACACCTAACAAAAAGCCCATAGGCCTATGCCTTAAACATGAGGACATGAAGTCACCTCGGAAGACGCAGTGAGAACAATCTAAGTGGGATCCGGACAGTAGGCACTTATCTGCCACAGTGATAAGGAACACTTTGCAAAGATAGTTTCAAAAGCCTTTTTCACAAGTCTCTACTCTGTATGTATTTGGGGTTTACATAGTCAACCTAATGAAATTATATAAGGAAAAAAACCAAGAGTAGCTTTGAGGAATTCCTTTTAAGTAAATTCAAAGAATGAAAATAATTTATTTCTATTCAAATGAATGGGTTCAGCAAAAAACACTGCAACTCACCCAAGCTTAATCTTAATTTTGGAATCCACTGCATTGTCTGGTTCATAACTTTTTTTGTCTTTTTTATTTTATACACTACTAGTGGGCAGGAGAGAAGGGATAAAAGGAAATATTTATTAATCAACTATTATGTGCCAAGCACCTTCACAAAAATTAGCTTGTAATCATCACAGCTCTCTGAAAGAGATACCAATGCCATTTCTTAAAAACTGAAAGACCAAAAAAAAAAAAACCTCACAGGAAAGTGTCATGATAAAGTGAAAAAAGCAAATTTCAACACTACCACCGGAAAGGTGAGAGGAAGGCATGCCAACAAGCTTCAAGAAAGAAAACAAAAAATGTCTGAATATGAGTCATTCAGCTTCCTGCCATTCTAAAGTACAATAGGTAAGATAATCCTTTGGAAGCCAGTATCAAAACACATACCAAAAAAAACAACAACAAAAAAACCTAGTAAAAATGGTGGTCTCCAATGAGGGGAAGGCTATCAATCGAGAAAAAAAATCTGCTTTTCATTGTACATACCGTTTTTGTGTCTTTTAATTGTGTGCCTCATACCTGTATTACCTATGCAAATATTCAATAAAACTTTATTTTAAAAAAAAAGCCAACGGCAAGGAAAGAGGCGTGGTGAAGACCACCACTTCTAAATCACACAGCTTAGTCTTGCTTGCCACCCTCTGGCAGGGAACACTGTGGTTTCAAGGAACACCCTTCTCCCTAGGCCTCCGCATCACAAAAAGGGGGTGTGTTGTCAGAACCCCACTGCCATTATAAGGCATTACTCAATGACTCACTGGAAGTAGAACTAAATTTTGTCTTCAACTACGTACAGTTAAGCTTACCCAAGGGCCCAACTCAAAATGGAATCCAGTTTACATGATGGTTATAAACATGTAACTTCACAATAACATGATAAAATTCAACGGCTGCTATTTTCAAATAGCTTTTTTTCCACGCTCCCCTGAAATCCTGCAGACACACGCCCTTCCCATTTTATGTGTATAGTTATACATTTTAAGTTCATTCATCATTTATCAATAGTAGTATTTTTGGGGCCGGCCGAGTGGAGCGTTGATTAAGAGTTGGCTTGGGACGCCAGCTCTGAACAGCAGGACCCCAGTTTGGATCCCATATGGGCCAGTGACACTGCGCCCTCTACAGCTAAGATGGTGAACAACAGCTCGACCTGGAGCTGGGCTGCCATGAGTCGTCGGCGACGGTGTAGGCTGCAGTGAAGCTGCAGTGGGCTGCCATGGGCTACCGTGAGCGGCTGGCAGCCGGTGTGAGCTGTCAAGAACCACTATGAGCGGCCATCCAGTGGCCAGCAACCAATCTGCCTCACCCGGGAAGAGTGCAATGATAATACCAACATGGGCCAGTGAAACGACGTCCTCCACAACTAGACTGAAGAACAAAAGGACAGCAACTTGTCTGTTCCCCCTCCCGATTCCCCAATGCTGTTCCCCTCCCCAATTCCCCAATAAAATCTTTAAAAAAAAAATAGTATTTTTGCCAACTGAAAGACAGAAAATGTTAAAAGTGGTTGTTATGTACAGGGTGTCCCTCATTTTCAAAAGTTCATTCCACGTCACTTCACTTTTATTACAGACTTATGGTAGTACTTGTTTTTGCTAATCGAAAGAAATCCAAAGAGGATTTTTACTTTTAGGAAAAAGGCAAAAAGCTAAAATAGTGTCCAGCATTTGTTTTGCAGCGAGCCGTTACAGAGGCAGCTCACAACCGAGCATAAATTAATGGCAACTGCTTCTTCACTTTACGTCATTTCAGGTTATGGAGCATTTCAAAGGAATGCTCTACTTTTGAGTAGTGGGGGAAACCTGTTTCTATTAAAAAAAAAGTCTCAGCTGGGGGCTGGTTCTAGGTGATAAAAACAAATATGCTGGAAAGAAATGCAGTTTGGAGAATTTTCACCCAAATTAGGGTCTCAATGAAATGACACAAAATAAACACAGGTGTAAGTGGAAGGTACAATACTTGAAGAACTATTCAGAGGAACAAGCAGACAGGCAAGTTTAATGTGAGAACATAAAAAATATGACATAAAGCACTAACTTTGAGGTCACAAGAAGCTGGTAACGGTCTGAGAAATCTGATCGCTGCCAAAAAAGACAGAATAGGTGTGCAGCGGCAGTGTCGGCGGCGGCTGCAGTGCAAGAGTTTGGCGCGATGTCTCACACCATTTTGCTGGTACAGCCTACCAAGAGGCCAGAAGGAAGAACTTATGCTATGAATCTGTGAATGAATGCATGGAAGGCGTTTGTAAAATGTATGAAGAACATCTGAAGAGAATGAATCCCAACAGCCCCTCTATCACATATGATATCAGCCAGTTGTTTGATTTTATTGATGATCTGGCAGACCTCAGCTGCCTTGTTTACCGAGCTGATACCCAGACATACCAGCCTTATAACAAAGACTGGATTAAAGAGAAGATCTACGTGCTCCTTCGTCGGCAGGCCCAACAGGCCGGGAAATGGTTGTATTAAAAGCAATAAGGGGATGGGGGTGGGTTTGGAACACAGGTGTGTACAGCGTGCTGTAGTGGAAGTTCTGTGTTCTCGTAATCCTGTTTCCATTTTGGTACATTCTAGCCAGGATTGAATGTGTTAGGTGAAATGTGAGGATCTGGTTCAATCTGAAAGCCCCATTGCCCTTTTTTTTTCCCCTGGGTTGTTTGTTTGTTTTTTTTACTTAAACGTTTTTATG
This sequence comes from Hipposideros armiger, assembly GCF_001890085.2. Taxonomy (NCBI): domain Eukaryota; kingdom Metazoa; phylum Chordata; class Mammalia; order Chiroptera; family Hipposideridae; genus Hipposideros; species Hipposideros armiger. The sequence continues at coordinate 2,265,765 of NW_017731393.1, forward strand.
ATTATTTAGATGGAAGTTGTTCTTTGTCAGCTAACGTTGGTTCCAGTCCTTCAAAAACTGTTCATGCCTGCTCTATAACATTCACTGTACTAACCCTTCTTCAAGTTGGAGTCGGGGGTGGTGACACAGTTTAGTTATGTCCCCAAGGTCTTTGTGAAAAACAAATAAATGTTCTTTAGTTATTAAAAAAAAAAAAAGACAGAGTAGGGGAGACAGTGCCCATAATTCACATCTCATTGCTTCTCCCACCCAGGTAAATGGACATCTAAGACTCAAGGTAGTCACTGTCCATCATTCTTTAATGCAGCAAACATGTATTTGGTTTAGTGCGACAGTTTTGGTACGGAATCCCAGCTCTGCCTAAATTAAAATAGTTACCCAATCTCTCTAGACCTGTTTTCTGTTCTGTAAAAATGGAGGAAGCAATTCCTTCCTCACTAGAGGTTGAATAAAATAGCATTTTAAAACAAGTAGCAAGGAGAGCAAGCGAATAGGGGTGTGAGCCTAACCTAACAGTCTGCGATCTGGCCTATGGCGGGAAGCTGGAGGAGTTGAAGGAAAGGATCCTGGCCGGTAAATCCCTGGCTGCCAGCACTGACCAGGACAACAATGTCTGCACTGCCCTGAGCGTGCTCAGCTGAACAGACAGAAATGCTGAATTCTTGCTGCAACCTGGAGGGCCAGTGAACGATAAAGATGATGCAGGCTGGTCTCTTCATATTGCCACTTCTGCTGGCCGTGATGAGGCTGTAAACGTCTTTCTGGGAAGAAGTGCTCAAGGGAATGCTGTCAATCATAATAATGGCTGTCCTCGCCTGCATTATGCAGCTTCCAAAAACAGGCACGAGATCGCTGTCATGTTACTAGAAGGCGGGGCTAGCCCAGATGCAAAGGACCATTATGAGGTTAGAGCAATGCACTGGGAGGCAGCCAATGGTAACTTGAAGATGATTCCTATCCTTCTGTACTACAAAGCAGCCACAAACATCCAAGACACTAAGCAAACCACTCCTCTATACTTAGCCTGTGTCCCAAGGAGCAAGGATTTACATTGAGAATAAAGAAGACAGACATCCCCACAAGTAGCCAGAGGTGGCCTGGGCTTAACACTCACAAGAATGGTGGAAGGTTAAGCAGCTTGGATTTATTCTTACTCTGTATGTTTTGTGGCTGTCTCCAGTGTCCTGGAAACAATGCACTTATGCACAAGACATCATCTATGAATAATCAAGTTTCTTTCACCTTCAAAGTCTTATAAACATTTTGAATATTGTTCCTGCTGAGGCATGTGTTCTAAGCTCCCAATCTGCTTTCTAGGCATTGAATAACTGTTGCGAGTGTGCCACTTACTGTTGTATATTATTCCATATTGAATTTTGGCTATTTTTTTTTTAAGATTTTTATTGGGGAATTGGGGGATGGGAACAGCGCTGGGGAATTGGGGGGAGGGGAACAGACAAGTTGCTGTCCTTTTGTTCTTCAGTCTAGTTGTGGAGGACGTTGCTTCACTGGCCCAAGTTGGCACCATCATTGCGCTCTTCCCTGGCGAGGCAGATCAGTTGCCGGCTTCTGGACAGCCGTTCATGGCGGCTGCTGGCTACACACGGTAGCCCATGGCAACCCATTGCAGCAGGAGCTACAGCCTATACGCCATAGCTGGCGACTCACGGCAGCCCAGCTCCAGGTTGAGCTGTTGTTCAGCATCTTAGCTGTAGAGGGCAGTGTCACTGGCCCTCATATGGGGATCTGAACCAGGGCCCTCTGGCGTCCCAAGCCAGTTCTTATCCAACGTGCCACTCGGCTGGCCCTGAATTTTGGTTAATTTTGAGTAAGTAATTTTGGCTGTTGTGAGTTGTGAGTCTTCAGCACTCTCCCATGCATCCTGACCCCACCTCTGAGGCAAAACAACCCAACAGCACCAGGCCAGCTCTGCCAAATGGGTTTAGGTAGACTCCAGAATGTTCCTTCTGTACAGCTGAAACACATTCTAACTCGTTTATCAAACTCACTCAGAGGTCTATACCAAATGTCTGTTTTTTCAACAGAACATTTATTTTTTCTTATAGGAGGAATACTTACATATATTTAGAGGACCATATTTTCAGCTGGAGGGCCTGCTATCCTAGTTTGTCATTCATAAACACTAAAATAATGAAAAATTATAGCCCACGTATCTATGTATCTTATTAATGAGCTATTTCTTTCTATAAAATGTGTTGTTTTTAAAAAGGAAGTTTTAAGGTACCTATATTAAGTCATCCTGTATTGCAACAAATGTCAAGTTTGTGAACATGCTATTAACAAAAATGTGTTTTGATTTGCACTTCAGAAACTGAAAAAATAAAATGTTGAGAGAAAACAATTAAAATAAAAATAAAACAAGTAGCAAAGATTTTGTCCCATATTAGGAGCTTAAAATAATCCCTCCAGACGCCAGCACTAGATTCAGCCATAAGGATGTTTTTAAGAGACTGGTTACAAAGCTCTCATCTAAGGGGGACCCAGCAACTCCCCTATTCCAGCCAACTCGGCATAAAGATCCCCTAGTATAAGTTTCCTTTTATTTAAAAGACCTGCTGATAATCAACTCAGGCAACCCTCAGCCACAAGACAGCAGACATATACAGCTACCTAATTAGGGAACCCATTTATTTTGCAAGTACACTTACTCATATCAACCATTTCTACTCCAGTCTCTTAAACTATTTTTAAATTCTATACCCCTCATTAATGGCTAGACTCAAAACTGTCAAATTATTCTAAACAATCACAGTCAACAATTTGCTGTTCAATGATGATAGTTCCATCGGCTGCTAGTAAATTAGGAGTTAACTTTAAAAATGAGAACATCTTCATTAAGATATCTGGATTCTATTATGAGTTCAAGTCTCATTGCCTAATACAGCAATTATTAGTGGGAAGGTAATTAAACTATTCAGTACAAGGGCAAACCATCCAACATTTAATGACTAAGATTAAGAACTCTAAAATGAGTCCCATATTGTTGAAATATCTCTGGGAAATCAGTTTCTAAAGAACACCCATAATACAGTGAACAGAAACAGAGCCCCCAAACCCCAGGGTTTATTCCTTCGTATACAGTAACTGCAGAATAATCAATCTCTTTGCAAAAATATATAAATTTCAAAATGTATCTGAGACCCAGTTTCCCCATCAATAAAATGAGGACTGGACTTGATCTCGGGAGTCTACTTAATAGACAAATGAAGCAGCATAATCCTGTTCACTTTGAAGTCTGACCTCCCTTTCCCACTATCAAAGGAAATCTTGTTTTAATTTTTATTGAGTGGGTGTGGTCAAGTCTGTAAAATTTGTGTGCTTTTTCTACTCCCTTCCCCCTGAAACGTTATTACCACAATGACTCCCTACTGGTGAATCTTTAGTCATCAAACACCGCTGATCACTGTGCTTCTTCAAGCTCTCTCCTTCTTTCACTGCCTTCACAGACCACCAGTCCATGTGCTTGGAGATCACTACTACTAGTGCCAACCGCTCCATCAGTCAGATTCTTTTCTGTAAACCAGTCTAGCTAGTGTAACTAGCTAGAACCCAGTCTAGCTAGTGTAAGCAACACAGTATCTTGGAGAACTGGGCTGAGTGGCCGCGCAGCCGTACAGCACCTGAGCTTTCCTGGAGAACTGCTTCTGGGGACATCTGAGGGCTGCGGCTGCAGCATACTGGGTGCCCGGCAGGGACTTCACTAGAGCCTGCCGCCCCCGACCACACACCACCTTCACCTCTGGCCTATTTTCTATCATTTGCTTCCCAGTCTCAGCCTTGCCCTGGTTCATGGAGCAAAAGTCACATGCCTGTGGCTAACTACAAGGAAGGGTAGGGGAGCATATTAGCTTTTGGACGAGTAAGGTGGGCAATTGCCCCCAAAGATTTCAAGGTGCTGATGACCATGAAGCACAACAAATACCCACAAGTGATGCCACACTAGCCGCTTTCCTCCTAAGGCCTGGCCTATTTTTTTCTCTGCTTATTCCCTCTACTGTTCCCTAAAGTTCAGTGTTATAGGTCTCACCCTCCTCACTCTGCAGAGTGGAATCACTTTCAACCCTATTAACTATTTCTGGTATTCCTGAACAACACACTTATTCTGCTACTGAATTTTTCCCCACTGTCAGTACTATCTACTCACTACCCACAGAAGTGGAGGATCTGGCTTTCTTATACAAATAACCTCTCCCTTCCTCCAATATGCTTAACACATTGTGATTAAATCAGCATGTTTAGGGCTGGCCGAGTGGCTCAACTGGTTAAGAGTGCAAGCTCTGAGCAACAGGGTCGCCAGTTCAATTCCCACATGGGTCAGTTAGCTGCCCCCGAGCTGAGCTGCCAACAGGTAGCAGAATGGCTCAGCTATAAAATAAAAATTTAAAAATAAATAAATAAATAAATAAATAAAATACAGCGATTTCTCATGCCCAGCCTCTCCTGAGGGCAAATGATTCTCCAAACAAGAAATAACTACAGAAGAAAGAACAAATCCAGGCTATGATTGAAAAACTTTAAAACCTCAGAAAGAGCCAAGCAGGTTTCAGATTGGCACTGCAGGCTGACCCAGTGCCTGCCACAAGCCTGAGGGCTGCCCCTACAGACCACCTCGTTAAACAAAGCTCCTAAGACTGAGGAGTGGCTGGCCCACAACAGACTCACAAGGACAGGAAGGACTTATTACCACAAAGAGATCTGTAATATGGCTTTGTTTAATGGAGTGGATTGTCAACTGGCACACACGCAACCTACAAAATTTTTCAAGAATTGTACCAATTTGGACTGAAAGAGATAAAAATAGTACAAAATGTTCCTCCCAAAATATTATGAGCATGAAGCAGGCTGAGAAAACTACTCAGCTATAAAAAGCAGCCATTTCTTGGAGAAAATATTTGTATATTATAGATCTGATATGGGATTAATATACACAACACATAGAGAACTCCTAAAGCTCAACAACAAAATACCAAACAACCCAGTTCAAAATTGGGCAAAGGACGTCCTCAGACATTTCTCAAAGATACAGGCACACCTCACTTTATTGCTGTGCTTTTTTTTTTTTTTTAAAGATTTTTTTATTGGGGCATTGGTGGGATGGGAACAGAGCTGGAGAATTGGGGGAAGGGGAACAGACAAGTTGTTGTCGTTTTGTTCTTCAGTCTAGTTGTGGAGGACGTTGCTTCACTGGCCCAAGTTGGCACCATCATTGCACTCTTCCCTGGCAAGGCAGATCAGTCGCCGGCTTCTGGACAGCTGCTCACGGCGGCTTCTGGCCGCTCATGATGCTGTAATTTTTAACAAACTGAAGGCAAGACCCTGTGCCAGCAAAAAAGATTACAACTGGCTTTACTGCAATACTCATTTTTATTGCGGTGGTCTGGAACAGAACCAGCAATACCTCTAAGGTCTACTTATACACAGTGGTTAAGAAGCACATAAAAAGAAGCTCAACTCCACTAATCATTAGAGAAATGCAAACCAAAACTATATTACTTTACACCCATTAGGATGAATACTATCAAAAAAACAAAACAGGACCGGCCGAGTGGCGCATTGAGTTGGCTTGGGAAGCCAGCCCTGAGCAGCAGGACCCCGGTTCGGATCCCACATGAGGGCCAGTGATGAACAACAGCTCAACCTGGAGCTGGGCTGCCGTGAGTCGCTGGCGACGGCGTAGGCTGCAGTGGGGCTGGCTGGCAGCGGGTATGAGCTTTCATGAGCTGCAGTGAGTGGCCATGAGCAGCCATCCAATGGCCTGCGAGCGACTGCCTCACCTGGGAAGCGCGCAATGATAATACCAACATGGGCCAGTGAAGCGACGTCCTCCACAACTAGACTGAAAAACAAAAGGGAGCAATTTGTCTGTTCCCCTTCCCCGATTCCCCAATAAAATCTTTAAAAAAAAAGAAAAAAAGCAGGAAATAAGTGTTGTTGAGGATGTGAATAAATCGGAGCCCCGGTGCAATGCTGGTGGGAATGTAGATGGTGTAACCACTGTGGAAAACACTATGGCAATTCCCAAAAAAATTTAAAATAGAATGACCATAAGATCCAACAATTCCACTTGTGGGTGTCTACCCACAAGAACTGAAAGCAGAGTCTTGAAGAGATATTTGTACACCTGTATTCAAAGCAGCATTATTCATAATAGCTACAACACGGAAGTAATCCAGTATTCACCCACAGATGAACAGATAAAAAAATTTGGTGTGTACCCATATAATGGAATGTTATTCAGCCTTAAAAAGGAAGAGAATTATGACGTAGGCTACAATATGGATGAACCTTGAGGACATTATGCTAACAGAAATAAGCCAGACACAAAAATAAACACTGTTATGACTCCATCACTTACGAGGTACCTACAGTAGTCAAAATATAGAAACACAGAATGGTGGTTACCAGGGGCTGGGAGGGGGGAGAGTGGGGAGTTCCTGGCTAATGAGTACAGAGTTGCAGTTTTACATGATGAAAGTCTCAAAGTGGATTTTTGGTGATGGTTGCACAACATTATGAATGTATTTAATACCACTGAACCATACACTTAAAAATGGTTAAGAAGGTAAATTTTATGTTATGTGTACTTTAACACCATTGAAAAAAACAACAACAAAAACAACAGTCATTACTTATGAGGAAGGGTAACTTGGAAGGCAAAACAAAACTCTCAGAGAGCAGCACCAAACATGTTGGAGAATCATCCCCGAGCAACTGAACTGAGTCCTCATCAAGGAACCAGCATTTGTGCCTGGCTGGATTTCAGAAAAGTCATGGACCAGTGACTGCTGTAACTGTTTTCCCCTTTTCTGAACAGAAATGTGTCTATAGCAATTATCCTAAGCCTGACCTGCCATTTTAAGTCAGGAGGAGTGTCAGACTACTTGTTTGTTGAATTCACTTGTGTTCAGATCTATAACCACACCTGGGGAGCCTCATCTGGTCACAACTGGGCCTGACATAGATGACAGGATCCTGAACTTGCAGCTAATGTCATAATGCGATGAAAGTGGCAGTACTGGGGGAAGATGGCTACAACATCCTCCTACACGTTCTCCTTACAATCTGACTTTGATTCAACTTCTATCAAGAGAAGGAATCTACGATGCCTCCCCTTGAAGCTGAACAGACTTGTGACTATGGCAGAAACCACGCTGTGTGACTCCAGAGGCTTGGTCAGAAAGGCGATACAACTTACCTTTGGTTCTCCTGGTATTTGCCCACGCTGAGACCACACAGTGAGGATGTCTGGGCCAGCCCAAGCTGCTCCAGCACCCCTGCTGCTCTGACCCCAGCCACCGTGTGACCACAGCCCAGAGAGAAGCCCAAGCCAGCCAGAACTGCCCAGTTGGCCCCTCCCTAAATATCAACCACCAGAAACTGTGCAAGGTGATAAAATAATGGTACTGGATTAAGGCAACAGTAATGCAACAATAACTGGAATACAGGATGACAAATGTCAGAAGCTGTACAGACCTTTATATTCCGGCCAGTTTTCTCCCCAAGAAATCTAAACTGCTGCCTGCAGGGTATAAGCCAGGCTGCAAGAATTCTGGGATGTTCTGAGGTTCTCACCATTCCATATGCAAACTTTCACTTAACTGTGCACCTTCCCACCCTCTCATGTCCAGTCCCATCCAGCCTTCCCCCTTCAAATGGAGTGGTCCTTTGTTCAAACTCCACTAAGAGGAAACGGATTCTCCACTGGAACAGGGAAGGGCAGGTACTGGGGAGCTAAGGACTCCTACAGACTTGTGGTCCGCCCTCCAGTCTGGCCCCTTCCATGCCATACCTAAGCCTTGGGAGATTTCCTGCTGCCACCACTTCTGCTTGCTTCTTACCGGTGTCACTCCATCCTCTGGTTTCAGCTTTCTCGGTTCTGCCACGGTAATTACTACTTTACCTTAACCTATTTTTCAGTTTCCAAAACATCAGTGACATCTCCAGACTGCTCTACTGTTTATAGTATCCCATTACTCAAGGCATCAAACAAAACTCAATCTTTTAACCTCCCTTCCTTTCTTCCAGCCCTACATGGTCTGTTCACATCCTCTCAAATCGAATCTCTTTCAGTTCTAATGCTTAGTTTAGCCTTCACGATCAAGTTTAGAATACTATGAAATCTTCAAAGTGGCCTCCCTGACTCCATTCTACCGTACTACAACCCCTCCTGTCTCACAACACTTCTCTGCCCACACTACGCTGGCATACACTAAGTGCTCAGCAAATATAACTATTAGTACTGCCGTTGAATCATCAGGCCAAGGTTTTATAAAGATTATCTCCGATCGACCTTGTGAGATAAATATTATCCTCACTTAACAAAGAAAATAATTCAACAATTTGTGGAATTGAACTGTCCCTCATTTTCCTCTTGCCAAATAATCTCAATGATCCTACCCAGCTCTAAAACCTTATTTTCTATAATTCAAAGGTAAGAAATTGGAGGCACTACATATAACTTATACTACACATAGATTTTCAAGATCACAGATACTTGCTAATATTGGCATTTAACTTAACAAAGGGCTTTATTCCTTCTGTTTGATTCCTTCTATTCCTACTTATTCCTTCCCTTAGATCAAGAAACTGAAAGGACACTGGGCCAAAATACAGCTGGGGGAGAAGTGGACAGATGGGGGTAAAAAGTAAACACACCGCAAGGGAACGGAGTCACAATGATATCAATCAATCCCTGTATCAACCACCCTGTCCCCAAATACTGGACTTTATTAAATCACAAAGGAGGTTCTCTCAAGTGTTCCCAACATGAAATCCAGAAATATAAGGTTCCCTGATAAATATACAGATTCAATGCTACTCATTTAGTGAATTTAACCAATTGTGTAACAGCTACAGAAGTTCAAAGCGTATAAACGAGGATACAACCAACTACCTTTGTAAAACCAGCCTTCATACTACATTTGACACACTACCCAAACCCCACAGGAACTATGCTAGACACAGGCAGATAAAGCAGAAATAAAACACGGCCCCTGCTTTCTTGGAGCATGCAAATCTAGTGGGCAAGAAATATTAAACCTTGTGCAAATTATTTAACTTCTCTATGCCTTGGCTTCCTTATCAATAAAATGGAGCTAACGCTAAAATGGAATTCACTGCTTCTTAAGATTGTCCTGTAATGCACTGACCACAGTGGCTGGCACATAGAAATGCCTAAATATTATCTATTATTAAATACTCAAGTAATGCTTTAAATTATAATCAGACAAGGAGTTAATAAGCGTGGTGGCCTCTGGGAAATATGTGACTTGGAAAACATATTGTAAGGTAAGAGACAATTCCATTCCACTCTATTACATCTTTTTGAAATTGAGTTGTTTTATACCGATGACACATTACCTACTGAATCTTTTTAACTAAAAAAATTAAAATTTCAGGCAAAATACAAGACAGGTATCTCAAGCATCATGAAGTTTCCTCCGTTAGGAAGTCCTTCAGAGTCACAAAGGACTATCTATAATATCTGTCATCATTCTGGAATTTGATATATACTTTAGGATGGATCAGGTGTTCACATCTAGTACATACACATCTGAATACTGACCTTTTAAGCCTAAGAGGCCAAGTTTACAGCACATAATCAGTTATCTCAACTAATTCCCTTCTATTTCGAACATTCAATTAATTTTAAACATGACCAATCCTTTCCACTATAAAGGGTTTACACAATTTCAGTTGTAATTCCAAACTACTCTGTTGAGTTACCTTCCCGCACAGAAGGTGGAACATTCCAAACACTTTTTAATGAGAAAATTTTATTACATTCCAAGCTAGATCTGCCTAGCAACAAGTTATAAAGTCATGTCATCCTGCTTATGTTCCCATGGATACAGTCATGAACAGTACAGTGGCAGCTGTACAAATCAAGAAAAGAATCCCAAGAGAATCATATTTAAAACTTGGATAGAAAACAACACTATAAAGGTAGGAATAACGTCTAGTATCCTTCCCACTAAATCCATCTCCCCCAAAGTCGCGAACAGCCTCCCATTAGAATCTCCCTCCTTAAACCTACCTCCCACTCAGGGTTTCCCAAGACAACTATTAATAAGGCTTCAGCAACAACCTCTGCATCAGAGTTGATAATGACGTCAGGCTATCTGTATAAGTGCTATTCCCAACCAAAACTGGAACACAGTTCTCTCTGATGTAGTAAGTTTGTCAAATTGGCTTGAACACAAAGCAGATATCCATTCTACATTTTAAATCTGTAATCTGGGTAAAGCTAAATGTTTTTATTGGTTTTCTAAACCAACATTTTAAAAATACTGACATCTGAAGTAAAAGACGTACATAATCCAAATTGTGGAGAAGACAATTATTTTAAACTTGAGTATTTATTTCCAGCGTTTAAACACTGTAAGAACTATAAAAAAAATAAATTTTTATATACTGTGACTAAAAAAAATAAAGGAACACTCCCTCATAGCAATTTAAGGGCACTCTTTCTTTGTTCAAGTAACTGTTTCCTAAATTGTAAAACTTCTAACAGCACAAAAAGGGCAAAACTAAAGATTAACAATCCCAGAAGTCATAAATAAAATGATAAATTTGTCTACATAAAATTTTAAACTTTTGAAGAGCCAAACTATCTGCACACCATCAAAATAAAAACATTTACAAAACTTACATCAAAGGGCTAGTTCCTTTAATATACAAAGAGTTGTTATAAATAAGTAAGAAAGTAAAATGGGCCAGGTCACAAATAGGCAGTGCACAGAAAGAAAAAGAAACAAATGGTTCAAAAATATATGAATAGATGCTTAAGTTCACAACTAAAAGGACTGATAATTATTCTTAAAATAAGGACACTCATGCAGAATTGGTTGTAAAAGAGAACATCAGAAACAAGAAAATGTCCATCAATAGGGTCAGATTACGGTTAAACCCATATAAACACTCTATATAATCATGAAGAAATATAGCTGCCTTTAGCTCATTTCTGTATATGTATACATATATACATTCTAAGAAATACCATTGTCAGTATTTTTTATATCAGGAGATATTAGAAATATATAAAGGAAAAATTTTTAATTTGCACAAGATACACTAGGATAAATGGGACAGGGAAGAAGGACTTAAAAGTTAGAAACAATAGAAGCATATACAAAAGAAACCATGCATTTGACTAAAAAAACTGTAACTAAATAATTAAAAGGTAAGCGATCTGAGAATACATATTTGCAACAGATGACTAAGTGTTAATATCACAAACTGGTAAGAAAACCATAAAAACCCTATTCAATGAGAAAAGGACAAAGACAATTCACAAAAAAAGGACACCAAAAATATACCACCTCTGTGGAAACTGGAAAAATACTCATTAAACAAGGCAATCTTTTGCTTATTAAATGTATCTACTTGTCAAGTGCCAGCCAGAGTAGAGAGCAAAGCAGAGCACTGAGCTGCAGGTGGGCCCTGATGGGCACCTCTGGAGAGCCATCTGCAGGGCATGTGAGGTCTGCAAAATGTCTACACATGACCCAGTGATCTCACTTTGGGGATCTACAGAAATAATTCAAAATACAGGAAAGTGTTATAAATACATGGAGAGTCATCTCAAATTAACTTGTAAGAAAAACAAATGTTGAGGCCAAACAGTGCCAACAATAAATAAGGAGTTGGTATACCTAGTAATCTATTCCATGGACAATTTTCCGATTCTTAAAAAGTTAAGCCCACAGAGAACTATTAATGCCATCACAATGCTAATAGTGAACTTACTTCTTGTCAGGCACGTCCAAGCACTTTATGTGTATTAATTCACTTAATAAATTATTAATGGCTTAAAGCAGTGGTTCTTAGAGGCTGTTTTGTTGAGTCAGAAGCCGTTGAGAATTTTATTAAAGCTACAAATCCTGATTTTCGACAAAAAATTCACATACAACATTTTGCACATAATGTCAGGGGGTTCGTAGGTCCTAGGTTAAAAAACCCTATGTTCTGCATTTGCTCTTCTCCTGGCCTGGCCACTCCCCCCGTCTTGGGAGTGTACTACCCTATTTCTTTTAATAAAGTCACTGCTTGCTTGGCTTAAAAAACAAACAAACAAAAAACCCCCCAATGCTCAGTATGTTTACAATAATTTAAGAAATAGGCATGTGAAAAATATGCAGGCAATGTGGCCAGATGTCTATCTGTCCAGGGAGGTTGGGTCTATGCATTTAGTGGAAGACAGAGTATATATAGACGGTGTCACTGAGAAGGATCTTTGCACACATCACCAAAATGGGGGATGGAGGGGAACCAGGAAAATTTTAAAGTCAAACTAGCATGAGGTTAAATCTAAGCTTTGACAATCACTGACTGCATCACATAACACAGCAAATCAGTCTTAGTCCCCTCGTGTGTAAAACGCCCATGTTCTTCACAAGACTGCTATAATGAATACATATAAAAGGTGATCTATAAATGGTAATCTTCCCCTATGTGACTATTTAATAATTTTAATAATTAACATTATCTATGCCAAGGTCATCTTAAAAATAAGTAAAATTGTTAACATTTTCCCTGACTCTCAACATATATGAGCCTGTCCAATGAATGCAAAGCTCAATAGTCATTCTGACTTACCAGCCTACCTCCTCCCCATCCCTAGAAATAAACAGCAATATATGAAGGTAGCCTTCCTTCCTACAAATGCAACTAGTGTTAGAGCTCCTGCAGCATTAAAAATGTAATACAAAACACCTGTGGAGACAATGTCATAAATATACAGAATATTTATTTGGCATGTGCCACCTGAAATCAACGTTGGGGAACCTTCTCCTCCTACATGGCAGAAGCATAGAGCTTCATCTGACTACAGTCCCATTAGCAACTTGTCCGGCCAAAAGGAGATCTCACAGCACTTCAAATCTACAGAAACTTGGTTTGGAGAGGTTTGTTTTTGTTTTCTATACCGTGGTCAGGATGAATAAGGAGGCTATTACACTGCATTCAAGCCAAGAGCTGTCACTGCCATCTTCCCTCATCAACTGTGGCAAGAGACAGAGCGGCGCCAGGAAGCCCTTCACCGGTGCTCTCGCCTTCTCCCGCCTCAACCAACGTCAGGGAAAATCCCGGGGACTGTCATCCTGCATGTCTGACACAAAATCATGTGCGGGTGCACACGCATGCAGGTGGGAGACACTCTCGAGGCACCTCCCATCAAAATGGGAGCTTACAGGTCATACCTCAAAAATCTCCCTTCCAGTATACAGAAAAGCAGGGGGTTTGATTTTAGAATTTTCTTTTACAGTCAAGTTTCCAAGATTTAATATTCTACTAAGAACAAATTCCATTTTGGATTACAACCTTTCCTTCAAAGTATAAAAAGAACTTGACCCCATTGTTGTCTGGATCCCACCTGGCCCCAGATCACATGTGAACTGTGAAAGCCCTTATTACCGGGCCGGCCGAGTGGCGCGATGGTTAAGAACTGGCTTGGGATGC
>NW_017731393.1:2285040-2288675 GCF_001890085.2 Hipposideros armiger
TCGCTTCACTGGCCCATGTTGGTATTATCATTGCGCTCTTCCCAGCTGAGGCAGTCCCTCACCGGCCATTGGACGGCCGCTCACGGCAGCTCACAAAAGCACACGCCAGCTGCCAGCCAGCCCCGCTGCAGCCTATGCTGTCACAGGCGACTCAAGGCAGCCCAGCTCCAGGTCCAGCTGTTGTTCACCATCTTAGCTGTAGAGGGCGCAGCATCACTGGCCCTCATGTGAGACCCCAACCGGGCCCTGCTGCTCAGAGATGGCATCCCAAGCCAACTCTTTTTTTTTAAGCTGAGCCATCCTGCCACCTGTTGGCAGCTTGGTGGCAGCTCAGCTCGGGGCCAGGAATCGAACCGGCAACCCTGTTGCTCAGAGCTCGCACTCTTGTGCAAGCTCTTAACCAACTGAGCCACTCGGCTGGCCCCCCCAAGTCAACTCTTAACCAATGCGTCACCTGGCTGGCCCCTCAAACTTTTTTTTTTTTTTTAAGATTTTTATGGGGGAATTAGGGAGATGGGAACAGTGCTGGGGAATTGGGGGAAGGGGAACAGACAAGTTGCTGTCGTTTTTTTCTTCAGTCTAGTTGTGGAGGACGTTGCTTCACTGGCCCAAGTTGGCACCATCATTGTGCGCTTCCCGGGCAAGGCAGATCAGTCACTGGCTTCTGGACGGCCGCTCACAGCGGCTGCTGGCCGCTCATGCTGGCTGCTGGTACATATGGTAGCCCATGGCAACTCACTGCAGCAAAGGACTGCAGCCTATGCCGTCGCCAGCGACTCACGGCAGCCCAGCTCCAGGTCGAGCTGTTGCTCAGCATCTTAGCTGTAGAGGGCAATGTCACTGGCCCTCATATGTGGGATCCGAACCGAGGCCCTCTGGTGTCCCAAGCCAGTTCTCAACCATCAAGCCACTCGGCCGGCCCCCCTCAAACTTTTTATAAACAGTTTTCCAAATAGCAAGTTTGACATAAAACACACAATCAAAAATGACCAGGCACATGAGGAAATAATAAACGAACAAAAGACAGAAGAAATATGAAATAGAAACAGACCCACAAGCATTCCAGATAATAGAGATAATAGATTTAAAATAACTACACTTACAATGTTCCGGGAGATAAAAGACAAGATTTATAATCTAGCAGAGAACTAGAAACTATAAAATAGAACCAAATGGGAGTTCTAAAACTAAAAAGACTACACAACTGAAGCTAAGAACTCAATGGACGAATTTAAAAGCAGATAGACACAAGCAAAATGAGAAAAACAAGTCAGAATAAAATATTTCAAATAAAGCCCAGAGATACCAAAACTTGGAAAACACAGACTAGAGGCTAAGAGAGTGATAGAGAATACACGTGAAATTGAAATTAAAGAAAGGAGAAAGATAATGGGACAGAAGCAATAACTGAGTGATGGCTGAGAGCTTTGTGAAATTGATGAAGGGCAGCAAGCCACAGGTTCAAGAAGACCTGAGAATCCTAAGTAGAGTAAGCTTTAAAAAAAAATAAAAATTCATAAATAGGGACATCACAATAACATAGCTGAAACAAAGACAAAGAGAAAAGTTTTAAAACAACCAGGAAAAAAAAAAAGGGCAGACTACCATTATACTGACAGTTAATCTACTAAAAAATGAAGCCAAAGTACAATTAAACACTTCTAAAGTGCTGAAAGAATTCTATACCTCGTAAAAATAACCTTCAAGAATGAACCTGAAATAAAAACATTTTCAGACAGATTCACCACTAGCAGGCTTACACTAAAAGAAACATGAAAGGGTATTCTTCAGGCAGAAGAAAAATAAACCCAGACAGAAACTCACAAGGTATACAAAGGATTAATGAACAAAAAGGGTAAATACGTGAATAAATCTAAATGAAATAATTAAAGTATGTAAGACTTAAAATTTAAAACAACAAAGGCACACAGGGAGTGCGCGCGNAAAAAAAAAAAAAAAAGAAAGCCCTTATTACCGCTCGCCAATTGTCTTTTGGGTACCTGTAAGAACTTTCTGTAAGATTAGAAGACAACTTTAGAGCTGGAAGAGACCTTTTTGATCATCTGATTAACTGCAGAATGGAGCTGCACCTTAGGAAGAGATTAGGTTCCAAGTTATCCTGTAAGATGAAAATGACACATAGTCAAAATCAATCTTGAAAAACACCTCAGGAAAACTGCCCACTGCAGTTCAACACACAAAATCATCTCGGGAAGCTCCAAGCCAGTTTTCCCTCAACTGTTAAAATAAGTAACTCCTTCTGTAGTCATTGAGCACTCCAAGTTGTTGGGCTGTGTTTAGAAGTCATGTTCAATTTAAAACATGAGAGCCATACTTACCACACTCACATTTTCACACTGGGAGAATCACAAGGAAAGGTTTAAGGTAATCCCTATTTCTTGCTTCCTCCAGGGCACAAATATGACTGTGATGACCACATGTGCACGTTAGTCCCAGAGCGTTCCAGTTTACACCTGTCAAGCTGGCATTAATTTTTAACAGGCGCCTGTTCACTCTCAAAAGTAGTCTGGACGAGTCTACTGTGAACCTACTCCCACGCCCTGCGTAGTCAGCTCTCACAACAAACCTGGCCTGGTTCGTGACTCATGTTAACCAATGTGGCAGAAGTGACAATGTGCCAGTTCTGGGTTTACACTTTAAAAGGACTAGCAATTTCTGCTTCCTCCTTCTTGGAGTGCTTGCTTTAGGGAGCCCTCAGCCACTGTAACAAATGTGACTACCCCACTGGAGACCCCTGAGACTACATGGAGAAAAAAATAGGTTCAGCTATCCCAGCATCTCAGTGAAGCCACCAGGTGACACTATTCCCAGCCTCCCCCCATCCCCCGCCAGACACCAACCACATGAGACAGACACTCCAAGTAGTCTAGCATAACAGCTATCCAGCTGAGCAAGAAACATGAAAGAATAGTTGTTATTTTAAGCCATAACACCTGAGTGGTTTGTTACACTTTCCTATGAGAGACAAGGGGACTCCTGTAATTCTTCATGGAATACTTGAGGTGGGTGGAGCTGACTGACAACTTGAGCCAAAAAGGGCGAGATGCTGTGGAAAGGCAGTCACCATAACCCTTGTAACCTCAGATCCAGGAACCTAACAGTGGGACTGGTCCGAGGGAGATCTGGGAAGGCTAATGCTGAGAAAGGCTTGAGGTTTAGCTGTTTTTGCACTGGTCTTAGAAAGGACTCCTGACTTTGAGTGGTGGCTTTGTACTGAATGTATGCTAAGCAGACACTTTAAATGTTTCACATTATTGTGGCTGAAAGAGGTTGAACAGCCTGCCCGAGATTCCTAAGTTCCTGCACGACACAAAACAAGATGACATCTCTATATCCAGGAGGTGGCATTTAATGTAAAAATAGTCACTTATAGGCTCTAGATCAAGTTACTCCAAGTTCAGTTCTGCCACTTACCAACTGAGACCTCGGGCAAGTCGTTTAAGCTCTCTCAATCTGTTTCATCGTCTGTGCGATGGGGAGAGTTACCACTTGTGCTGTAGGATTGTTATGAGGATTAAATAAAATCATCTTTGAAAAGCTCTTCAGCACAGTGCTGGTTCTTACAGAGAGAGAGAGAGAGAGAGAGAGAGAGAGAGAGAGAGAGAGAGAGAGAG
>NW_017731393.1:2289490-2299343 GCF_001890085.2 Hipposideros armiger
GATGGTGCCAACTTGGGCCAGTGAAGCAACGTCCTCCACAACTAGACTGAAGAACAAAATGACATCAACTTGTCTGTTCCCCTTCCCCCAATTCCTCAGCACTGTTCCCATCCCCCCAATTCCCCAATAAAAATCTTAAAAAAAAAAAAGACAAAGGGAATCTTGGAAAGCAGCAAGAGAAATAACTCGTCACCTATAAAGGATCCTCAGTAAGATAATAAGGAGACTTCTCATCAGAAACTTTGGAGGCCAGAAGGCAGTGGGCCAATATACTCAATGTGCTAAAAGGAAAAACCACCTACCAAGAATCCTATATCCAGCAAAACTGTCCTTCATACAGCCTGGAAAAGGAAGGAAATTCTGCCACAGGCTACAACATGAATGAATCTTGAGGACATTATGCCAAGTAAATAAACCAGTCACACAAAAAAACAAATACTGTATGATTCTACTTATATGAAGTACTTAGAATACTCAAAATCATAAAGTAGAATGGTGGTCTTCAGGGGCTGGGGAGAGGGGGAATAGACAATTATTGTTTAATGGGGACAGAGTTTGTTTTACAAGATGAAAGAGTTTTGGAGATGGCTGGATGGTTGGACAACACTATGAATGTATTTAATATCCCTGAACTGTACACATAAAAATGGTTAAAATGGCAATTTTTATGTGTATTTTACCCCAAAAGAAAAAATTGGGAAACAAAACCAAAAAACTTGTAACTTCTAGGATAACCATTAAGAGAATAGGATTTTTTAAAAGAGCATATAACTACCAAGCTAAAGAGAGAGGGTAGAATAATAATAAACATCAAATCAATGCAAAAGTCGAAGAAACAAAAAAAAAAGATACAGAACAGGTGGGTCAAATAAATAGAAAGCTTTGAGTCAGTAGACCTAACTACAAATATACCAGCAAATACTTAAATGCAATTAAATGCCTCAGGTAAAGGCAAAGATTTCCTTTTAAAATTTGGATAAAAACATGTTTAGACATACCTAAAACATCAGAATAAAGAAAGGTTGAAAGCACGAAGATGAAAAAAGATATTATGCAAACACTAACAAAAAGAAACTGTATTGATATTAGACAAAGTAGACATTAAGGGAAGAAGCATTACTAGAGATTAAGAGGAACACTCCATAATGATAAAGGTTTCCTCCAAAGCAATCTTTGGAAAGGCTGATTATAACAAAAACCAGCTGTGACTAGTACAATTTAATGACATCATATTTATAGTGGGGTGTTTTTAGGTAAGAGAGAAGAATGGTATGGAAGTGACAATAAAAAATAGGGAGAAGTTCCTTAAAAAATTAAAATTAGAACTACCGTATGACCCAGTGATTCCACTTCTGGGTATTTATCTGAAGAAATCCAAAACACTAACTCGAACAGATATATATGCACCCCTATGTTCACTGCAGCGCTATTTACAAGAGCCAAGATATGGAAGCAACCTAAGTGCCCATCAACAGATGAATGGATAAAGAAAATGTGGTATGTATATACCATGGAATATTACTCAGCCATAAAAAATGAAATCTTGCCATCTGCAACAACATGAATGGACCTAGAGGATATTATGCTGAGTGAAGTAAGTCAGACAGAGAAAGACAAATACCATATGATTTCACTTTTATGTGGGATCTAAAGAACAAAATAAATGAACAAACAAAGCAGAAACAGACTCATAGATACAGAGAACAAACTGATGGTTGCCAAATGACAGGAGGGCTGGGTGAAAAAGGGAAAGGATTAAGAAGTACAAATTGACAGTTACAAAACAGTCACGGGGATGTAAAGTACAGCATAGGGAATATAGTCAATATTATGGTAATAACTATGTATAGTGCCAGGTGGGTGCTAGAGTAATCAAGGGATCACTTCGTAAGTTATATAAATGTCTAACCACTATTCTGTACACCTGACACTAATATGTTGTATGTCAACTGTTGAAAAATAAAAAATAAATTTAAAAAATAAAAATAAGAATTCAGGCCCAGCCGAGTGGTGCATTGATTAGGAGCTGGCTTGGGACACCAGCTCTGAGCAGCAAGGCCCCGGTTTGGATCTCACATGAGGGCCAGTGACGCTGCGCCCTCTACAGCTAAGATGGTGAACAACAGCTCGACCTGGAGCTGGGCTGCCGTGAGTCCGCAGCGACAGCGTAGGCTGCAATGGGGCTGGCCAGCAGCTGGCGTGCGCTTTCGTGAGCTGCCGTCCAACGGCCAGTGAGCAACTGCTTCAGCCGGGAAGAGCACAATGATACCAACTTGGGCCAGTGAAGCGACGTCCTCCACAACTAGACTGAAGAACCAAAGGACAGCAACTTGTCTGTTCCCCTTCCTGATTCCCCAATGCTGTTCCCCTTCCCCAATTCCTCAATACAAAAAATCTTAAAAAAAAATAAAATAAAATAAGAATTTAAAAAAGAACAAGGAGGGCATACCACTTCTAGGCCCATTTGAAATCATGGACCGGTGGCCCTGGACCAGAATCATGATTAGCTGCAGAATTCTGGAAACCAGGACTTTGGTTCAGCATGTAAATTTGACAGATGCCATGATTTCCATTTTATGTTTATGAAAAGTACATACATTTAATTTAATTTTGCTATAAAATATAATCACTAATAATAATATGTAATAAATATTTCCTTGAGAAAAAGTAAAAACATGGGGCTATGAGGAATGATATGTTATGAGGAATGCAGGACAATAGCAAGTCCTACTTGAAAGGGATGCAGGGAAAATGGTGCCATCAGGAGACAGCCGATTTTCAGTGACAACAAGAATGTAAGGGGAAGTCACAAAAGAAATCGAGGATTAGGACTGCTGATGTGTCTTGAGTTTCAGAAGGCTCAGTGTAAAGGCTTCAAGAGATGGTCTTGGGTGGGCTCAGGAAAAAAAAAGGAACATACTCAGAGATTAGAGTCCATAAGACACGGGATAACCTGGGAATCCTGGCCTTCTTGGTGACTCATTACTAAGAAAAAAAGCACATAATAGGATCAACACTGGTGGCAGATAGTGACAGAAGCTAGGAGTGCTGAGGGAAAGGGGAGTGAGATTTGGCCAGGAAATCTCAAGTTCTGGGGCTTCCACTGAACCGCTCGCTGTAAGTCCATAGGCTGGCAGAGGAGCAGCCTCTTCTATACACTGGAGCATTTAATTTCTGCTGGAAAAGGCTGCGAGTTTGACCTAGGATTTTTAAGAGCCAATAAAAAACCTATGGTAGCTACCAAAAGGAGGGTTATTCTCAGAGGAAGAGGGGCCAGTTTCACAGCCCTCCTCCAAAATCCACCTCTGGAGTGTCTACCTGCCCAAATTCCAGGGGATTTCACATTGTTTTTAATAATGTTAAGCACAATTATTCTAATAAAAGAAAATATTACTTTTCTGTGGATGGTAGTGAAGGGTGGGACAGTTAACCAGTTCTGTGCCTTCGTATTTCATTCATTTATTTATTCAAGAGATTGTAGCCAACTGTGTGCTAAACAACGTTCTAGACTCTGGGGATATGGCAATAAACAAAGGCCCATACCTTTCTGGAGTTTATAATTCAGAACAGACATTAAACAAATATGTACATTTATACCGTATTTTGCGGTATATAATGTGCTCCCATGTACAATGCTCACCCACGTTTTTGGCCCAAACTTTCAGGGGGAAAAAAACCTTTCATTTTAATTTTTTAATTCAAATTTTTATTTGTTTACGATTAGGTTCTTGTTTTTTGTATTATAAAGGAATGTTAGCATTAATTTTTTTAGCATATTATGGTACAAGAAATTTTATGTAACAAATAATTATAAAACACAAGAACAGATACAAGGTACAATAAATTTTATACCGGTAACAAATTTATAGTATTTACACATCATAGAAGGCCAAGAACTCTTTGTTTCAAGTTTGTCTTAAGTTCAATAAAACCGATGATAGTATTCCAAGGTATTATTCTGCATACAGCTATCGTTATTGATTTCTAGTGTTACACTTTTAACTCATAAGCATAAATAAAAGAATTAAAAATATCTATATAGATACGGAATTAGCACTACCCATGTATAATGCGCATCCTTATTTTTCCCTCACAAATTTGGGCAAAAAAGTGCGCATTATACACAGCAAAATACAGTAGTAGTATGTTAGCAGGTGCTATGAAAACAAGAAACAGTAAAGCGAGATAAGGAAGACTGGAGTGCAATGGAGGTGTTCGTTTTAAATAGGATGGTCAAATATCTCCTGTGAATTATTCTTGCCCAAAATAAATTTAATCAGAAATTGACCAACCCTCTCACCCAGGGGTCAGCAAACTTTTGAGACGGAAGAGCTGCCAGGGGTCAGCAGACTGCAGCTTGCAAGCCACATGTGGCTCTTTGGGTACGTACATGTGGCTCTGAAGTAAAATTGAAAATGAAAATAAAACTATCATAGTTTCATTTATAAAATTTTTAAAGAATATTATTCACGTAATGGTGATTATGTAAAAATATATTTATGGCTCTCGAATAATTTTTAAATTGTTGTGAGGGACAAGATTGGCTCTTCCAGGGCTCAGCAAACTTTGGAGATGTAACGTACCCAAAGAGCCACATGTGGCTCGCGAGCCAGTTTGCAAACCTCTGCTCTACCTACCAGTTTACAGGAAATACAGAGGACAAAAGAACATGTTGAAAAGAGCACAGGGCTGCAATCAGCAAATCCAGGATGAGGGAAACTCAACCAGACAGTCCAGTGGTTTTCCACAACTAAATTACAAGAAAAACCAAAAGAAAGAGAGGAAAATCTATGTATTAAAACTCACTGGGTAGGCCGGCCGAGTGGCGCGATGGTTAAGAACTGGCTTGGGATGCCAGAGGGCCCCGGTTCGGATCCCACATATGAGGGCCAGTGACACTGCCCTCCANTGGAACACAGCGTTCTACAGTCCTTGCATCGCCCTTAAGAGGAAAGCACCCTATTTACATTAGACTGATAAACCAAGGATGTAAACTGTAATCTCCGGGGGAGAGGGTTCCAGAAAGACAGTGGAGTAAGAAGCAATAGGAATCTGTCTCCCCACTGCACTTATAGAATCTGTCTGATATAAATATTTTGGAACTCTGGAGTCTACTGAAGGCTTAAAACTTCCAGAGAAAGGCTTGAATGGTAAATTGAGGTCAACTTCAGCTCTTAGCACAGTAGCAGCTACCCATCCCCACCCCCAGTCATCAGGCAGGTAGCTGTGCATGAGTTTCTGAAGCAGCCTGCACAAAGCTTGCAGAAGCAAGGGTGGGCGAAAAGGGCCCTGTACTCCAAATACTGAGAATCTGGGCTCTGATCGCTGATTGCTGCTTCTGATCATGAGGTGCTGATAAGAGGTGGGCGGCCATTATTGTTACACCTCCCTCATTGTAGCAGCCTCTCCTCCTACAGCAGCAGTAATTCCCTCCTTCATTTTTATTTTTTCCCTCTTTTGGAAGGCAGACACTGATCACTAGGCCATTCAAAAGCAACTGCATACATGGGGCAAGTCAGAAAGTGACTGCACATGCCCAGGGAAAGGAGCAGGCTATGAACAGGCTGAGACGACCTTAAGTTTATACCTCAGGGTGATCCTTGGCACAGAGACAGCCTACAATAACCAGAAAAACAAAACAGCAAACCCCTGGGAATGGAGAGAATCTGATTTCTAGGGTTACCACATTATTAGATTCAAATGTACAGTTTTCAACAAAAACAATGTCACTAGATATACAAACAAACAGGAAAGTATGGCCCATTCAAAGGAAAAAATTTCAACAAAAACTGTCCCTTTAAAAGACCTGATGGCAGATCTACTAGACAAAGACTTTAAAACAATGGTCTTAAAGATGCTGAAAGAATGAAAGGAAAATGTGGAGAAAGTCACAAAAATAATGTATGAACAAAATGGAAACAACAATAAAGAGACAGAAAACCAAATAAGGGAAAAAAAGTGGTAAAATGAGGGGATCCCACCTACTGGGAGGAGACAAACAAGCCACATCAATGGAACATCACCAATTCCCACCCCTAAGAGAGATAAATACCCCTGGTTGGGACTTCTTTGAGGTGACTCAATCTCTGAGTTTGCCTGCACTTCCCTCTCAAGTGCGTACTTTCATTTCAATAAACTCTCTGTGCTTTCCTGGGGCGAAAAAAACAAAAAGAAATTCTGGGTCGCCGAGTGGCTCACTGGTTAAGAGTTGGCTTGGGAGCTCGAGCTCTGAGCAGCAGGGCCCTGGTTCGTCCCACATGGGTCAGTGATGCTGCGCCCTCTACAGCTAAGATGGTGAACAACAGCTCGATCTGGAGCTGGGCTGCCGTGAGTGGCCAGCTGCCAGCATGAGCTGCCGTGAGCAGCTGTCCAATGGCCGGCAACCAATCTGCATAAGACGAGAAGAGTGCAATGATCACAATACCAGCATGGGCCAGTGAAGCGATGTTCTCCATAACTAGACTGAAGAACAAAAAGACAGCAACTTCTCTGTTCCCCTCCCCCAATTCCTCAACGCTGTTCCCTCCTCCAATTCCCCAATAAAAATCTTTTTAAAAAATTCTGGAGCTGAAAAGTGCAGTAACTGAAATGAATTATTCACTAGAAGGATTTAAAGGCAGATTTGAGCAGGCAGAAGAAAGAATCAGCAAATTTGAAGATAGAACAATGGAAATTATAGTCTGAAGAATAAAAAGAAAAAAGATTGGCGAAAACCAAACAGAGCTCAAGGAACCTATATGAAACCATCAAACAGACCTACATATGGATTGTGAGTGTCCCAGAAGGTGAAAGGGGCAGAGAGAATATTTGAAGAAATAATGGATGAAAACTTCTCAAATTTGATAAAAGACTTGAATATAAACATCCAAGAAACTCGACAAATTCCAAATAAGATGAATTAGAGACCCACTCTAAGATACACTATAATCAAACTTTCTAAAGACAGCAACTAAAGACAAAGGGAATCTTTGGGGCCGGCCGAGTGGTGCGATGGTTAAGAACTAGCTTGGGACGCCAGAGGGCCCCGGTTCAGATCCCACATATGAGGGCCAGTGACACTGCCCTCTACAGCTAAGATGCTGAACAACANGAGAGGAGAGGAGAGGAGAGGAGAGGAGAGGAGAGGAGAGGAGAGAGAACTGGAGAGAAAGGAGGTGAGAAGGCTGGCAAGATGCCTTAGGAATTACATCAGCTCATCCATAAGTTAGACTACAAAAGGTATCTGTAAACCAATAAACATATTCATTGCTGAGAATTACAGGCAGAAACCTATATTTTGTAAACTTCATGGGAAAGGTTTCTGTCCATGGTTTTAAACCATCAGAAAGTTATTACTACTGAGAGACAAACTGGCACCAGGCACTATTCTAGGAGTTGAGGTATAAAAGGCCAAAGGACTAAAAAGCCCTCACCTCACAGAGCTTACCTTCTAGTTGGAGGAGTGAGACAATGAACAAGATAAATAAGAAAGTGTGTTGGATAATGGTAAGAGTGAATGAGAAAAAAATAAATAAAGCAAGGAAGGGGAACAGGAAGCACCAGGGATGCAGCTGAAATTTTTAGATAGGCTAACGAGGAAAGGCCTGAGAATGCTCCATTTCAACGCCGAGGGAAAGAAACAGGCCATGAACCATATAGATGGAGAGTAAAGGAAGAGGCAGAGGAGCAAAGCGAAAGCACTGCCAGCAGAAGAGCAATGAAGGCAAAGACCCTAACACAGAAGCGTATCTCACAACGGTCAAGAAATAGCAAGCAGGCCCCTTGACCGGAGAGGAGAAAAAGGGGAGTAGCTGGAGCTGAGGTCAGGGGTGACAGGGACCAGATCTTATAGGGACTAAACTGGCATCTTGTTCTAGATGTCACAGGAAGAAAAGGTTTTGTGATGGTTAATTTCAGGTGTCAACCTGACCAAGGCCATAGGGTGCCCAGATACTGGTCAAATATTATTCCGACTGCATCTGTACAGGTAGTGTTGGACGAGATTAACATGTGAACTGGTAGACTGAATAGAGTAATTGCCCTCCAAAATGTGGGTGGACCTCGTTTGGTCAGTTGAAGGTCTGAATTGAACAAAAAGGCTGAGTAAGAGGGAACTTCTCTAGTCTACCCTCTTGAACTATAACAATGGATCTCCTTGTTAAGCCTTTGGACTTGGGACTAAAACTTACACCATCGCCTCTCCTGCAGCTCCAGCTTACTGACTACAGATCTTGGAACTTCTCAGCCTCCATAGTCACATAAGCCAATTCTCCTTATAATATACAGAGGGTACCAAAAAAATGTATACACATTTTAAGAAAGGAAAAAAACTGTATTAAAATTATGCTGATGGTAACCACTTTGAGCATCTCTTATAATTGCAGAAGTCAAACTTGACTTGTAGTCATCTTTTATTATCAGTATATACTGAGTATTACAATTTTAATAGTTTTTTCCTTTCTTAAAATGTGTAAACATTTTTTTGGAACCCTTTGTATACGAGTATATTAGACAGATATAGACATAGACGAGGTCCTATTGGTTGTTTCTCTGGAAAACCCTGACTAATCAGGTTTCAAAGAGGAGTGATCTACTGAGTCCCAAGGGGTAAATAAGTCAAATAAGATAAGGACTACAAGCTGACCACTGGACTTAGTTAGCAATGTGGAGATCACTAGTGACATTATGAGAAATTCTGGAGGCGAAGCAAAGTGGAGTGTATTCAAGAAAGAACAGGAGAAAAGAAATGGAAAACAGAATATAGACAATTACCAAGAGGAATTTTTATTTTTTAAATAAGGGAAGAAATAACAGCCTGTTTATACACTGTTGAGACTACAACAGAGAAGATAAAACTGATGATGCAAATAAAGGATGAGAGAGTGATATCTTTGTTTAGCCAGAAGGCAGCAGGGTCTGGCGGCCATGCAGAGGACCCGGCCTGCACTCGGAGCATTAACGGTTACAGAAGGTGAGGCAGGGGAGCAAATTAGGCACAGATGGGAGGTGGTGGCAAATGTGGCAGTGGGAGCCTGCGAAAGTTTCCTTCCAATTTCTTCAATTCTTTTCACAGTGAAATAAAAGAAGGATGGAGAAAGAAGAACCCAAGGTTTAAAGTGAGATATTTAAATGCTGTCTAGGTAAGTGACTGCAGTCGTCAAATAGAACGTAACCTGTGAAGGCCTACCTGATTCTGGTGATCGTGACTAAAGTGAAACTAGTCAGTATGGTTTCTCCAGCCACGGTCAACTGCACAAATACAGGCAGAGCGTAAGCGTAAGGCTGGATTTAACAGGCCACAACAGACCAGTCACTCACCTCCCCCAGATCCACTCAGACCTGCCTGCTGCTCTACTTCCCAGCGGGAGCAGTCCCACCAGGCCTGGCCAGAGCTCGCAGGCTTCTCACCATCATAAAGGCCCAGTCCACTACATGTGTCTCCTCTCCTAATACCACCAGCTGTCTGCCTGCCTCAGGGCTAAGAGCTGGGCTTTGGGGGCCTTCTTTGTGCCCCTGTGGCAGAAGCCACAGTAGCTCCAATGCCCATATGCAGCTGCTTCTCTAGCAGCTGCCACGAGAGGCCAAGTAACAAACCCAAAAGCACAGAATAGTTAAGACCCCATGGGGCAACTTTGACTATTAAGAGACAGGAGGTGGGAAGGAGCCAACACATAAATTTGTCAGCTGTTCTCTCCACATACCTGCCCACCTGGAGTGTTCTGAGAAGCACTATGATTCTCTGGGGCAGCGGTTCTCAACCTGTGGGTCGCGATCCCTTGAGGGGTCGAACGACCCTTTCACAGGGGTCGCCTAAGACCATCGGAAAACAAAAAGATATTTACATGACGATTCATAACAGTAGCAAAATTACAGT
>NW_017731393.1:2302633-2313462 GCF_001890085.2 Hipposideros armiger
AAAAAAAAAAAAAAAACCTCACTGGGTGTACTTTTGGTCAAGATGGAGTAACAGAGACCACATTTACCCTCCCCCTTAAAAAAAAAATTCAAACAAACAATGGTTTCCTGACAACAAACATCAAGCAACAAATGACAGTGATCCTTGAAAGATGGGAAAACAAGAGATGAGCCCTACAACTGCCCCAGCTTACTTATTTGAGAGAATTTCCAGGCCATGAAACCAGGACAGTGAAGTAAAAATGGTTATTTCACCAAAAAACATATGAGGATGGCAAATAATCATATAAAAAATGCTCAATATCATTTGCCACTAGGCAAATATACGTTAAAACCACAGTGAGATACCACTACACACATACACATATTAGAATGTCTAAAATTAAGAAGACCGACCAGACCAAGTGTTAGCAAGCTTGTGGAGCAACTGGAATTCTTATACACTGCTAAAGGGAACGTAAGATTTAGAAAAGTCCGAAGTTTCTTAAAAAACTAAGCATACAACTACTATGATTAGTCTATCGTGAGGGAAGATCAGTGGCTGCTTGCGAGAGGAGCAGCGGGTAGGGGGAATTACAAAGGGGCATGAGGAACTTTTGGGGGTAATGGATCAATTTAGTATCTTGATTGTGGCGATAATTTCACAGGTGTATATACCAGGGGTGCCAAAAAAAATGTATACACATGGACACTTAAGTCAACGTTGCTCAAGCAGTAGTTTGCAATAATCAGAAGTGTATGGACACTGATGGTAACCACTTTGGGCACCTCTTATAATTGCAGAAGTGAAACGTGACTTGTATTCATCTTTTGTTATCGGTATATATTGAGTATTACAATTTTAATAGTTTTTTCCTTTCTTAAAATGTGTATAATTATTTTTTGGCACCGCTGTATATCAAACTAATCAAACCATACATTTTATTTATTTTTTTAAAGATTTTATTGGGGAATCGGGGGAAGGGAAACAGACAAGTTGCTGTCCTTTTGTTCTTCAGTCTAGTTGTGGAGGACATTGCTTCACTGGCCCTTGTTGGTATTATCATTGCGCTCTTCCCGGATAAGACAGATGGGTCGCCGGCCTCTGGACAGCCGCTCACAGCTGCTCTTGGCAGCTCACACCGGCTGCCAGCTGCTTACGCCGGCTGCCAGTCACTCACGGTAACTTATGGCAGCCCACTGCAGCAAGGGCTGCAGCCTACGCCGTTGGTGGCAATTCACGGCAGCCCAACTCCAGGTTGAGCTGTTGTTCACCATCTTAGCTGTAAAGGGCAGTGTCACTGGCCTTCATGTGGGATCCGAACCGGGGCCCTGCTGCTCAGAGCTGGCGTCCCAAGCCAGCTCTTAATCAATGCGCCACTCGGCCAGCCCTCAAGCCGTACATTTTAAATATAACAGTTTACAAAATGTCAGTTATACCTCAACAAAGCTTTATTTATTTATTTTTAAAGATTTTATAGGAGAATTGGGGAAGGGAAACAGTGTTGGGAAATTGGGGAAGGGGAACAGCCAAGTTGTTGTCCTTCAATATTAGTTGTGGAGGACGCAGCTAGCTCAGCTCCAAGCCCAGTCGCCATCCAGCTAACTGTCAGCAGCTCGCAGCCACTCAGCTCAAGGTGCCGTGTTCAATCTTAGTTGTGGGTGGGCATAGGCCCACCATCCCATGCGGGAGTCGAACGGGAAACCTTGTTGCTAAGAGCGCACGCTCTAACCACTGAACCATCTGGCCACCCATCAGCAGCTCAGGGCAGCTCAGCTCAAGGTGCCTGTTCAATCTTAGTTGCAGGTGGGCATAGCCCACCATCCCATGCAGGAGTCGAACCGGCAATCTTGTTGTTAGGAGCATGTGCTCCCACCAGCTGAGCCATCCTGCCACCTGTTGGCAGCTCAGCGCCAGCTCAGCTCGCGTGCAGCTCACTGGAGCATGTGGGAATCGAACCGGTGACCCTGTTGCTCAGAGCTTGTGCTCTTAACCAACTGAGCCACTCGGCCAGCCCCAAATCTTTTCTTTTTTTTTTTTTTTTTAAATGCAGCACGTGGATCATGTTTGAATCCTGATCTAAACAAACCAACTATTTCAAAATAGTTGATTGGAGATTTAATTATAAGTATCAATTTTACTTAATTGTGATATCTTTGGTTAGTTTTTTTGTGATTGTTAATGTTGTTTTTTATATTTAAAGCCTTAATCTTTTTAGAGCAGTTTTAGATTTATAGCAAATCGAGAGGAAGGCAGAGAGATTTCTCATCTGTCCCTGGTCCCACACATGAACAGCCTCCCCCATTATCAACAACCCTCACCAGGGTGGGACATTTGCTACCACTGGTGAACCTACACTGACACATCATAATCACACAAAGTCCACATTATACCATACAGTTCACTTTTGGTGTTGTACAGTCTGTGGGTTGGGACAAACATATAATGACACATGTCCATCATTACGGTATCATACAGAGTGTTTTCATTGTCCTAAAAATCCTATATTCCACCTATTCATCCCTCCCTCCTACCCTAACCCCTGGCAACCACTGATCTTTTTACTGTTTACATAGTTTTGCCTTTTCCAGAATGTCAGGTAGTTGGAGTCATAAGAGCATATAGCTAGACTTTAAGTCGTATTTTAAAGATAATATACTAATAGATGGATAAGTAGGTAGGTCAAGACAGGCCTCACTGTGAAGGTAATATCCGAGCATATTTGGAAGAAGTGAAGGAGATAAAGTCAGAGAAGTGTGCAAGACCTGACGGAGTAGGTCTCATAAGGCCACTGTGAGGTCTTTCACTTTTTACACCTGAGTGAAATGTGGCCATCATGAAGTTGTGAGCAGGAAGGAAACACACACACTTACATCTTTATACACAGAAGCAGGACTGACGAGGCTACTGCAGTAACTTGAGTTACAGATGATGATGGCTTATAGGAAGATAGCAGCAGTGGGGGCAATGAAGAAACTATATTCTTCAAGCTCATATAGATGATCTGTAGACAGGGCAACAAAAATGATATAGGCAGTTCCCACCCTCAACAGGCAGCGGAGAAGACATAAAAGCTAATAATTACTTAAAAATAGAGAAGTGCAATAACAGAAGTAACAAGGTACAACAGAAAAACAGATGAGGTGAACCCAACTTAGAGGAAAGAAAGGAGATGAGTCCATGGTAACTCTCCATAAATGTTGCCTGAATTATTAGGTGCAGGATCTCAATCTCCAACTCCTACATCCCCTGTGTCAGTGAATGACATCATCAATCACCAAGTCACCTAAACCAGCATCCAGGAGTTCCTGTGGCCTTCTTGTGCCCCACATCCCATCTGTCATTAAAGTCTGTCTGTTCTAACAACTTAAGAGCTTTCCAGTCCATCCTCATTTCCCTCCAGCATCTCCTCACCAGAACTTAATTCCATGCAGGCTGGGATGGTCTAGTGTCTAGAACAGTGTCTGGCACATAGCAGATGCTCATTTAAAGGTTTCTGGGATGGGCCGAGTGGTTCATTGGTTAAGAGTTGGCTTGGGAGCACAAGATCTGAGCAGCAGGGCCGCCAGTTCGGATCCCACGTGGGCCAGTGACGCTGCGCCCTCTACAGCTAAGATGGTGAACAACAGCTTGACCTGGAGCTGGGCTGCCGTGAGCTGCCAACAACGGTGTAGGCTGCAGTGGGGCAGCAGCGTGCTGCCATAAGCTAGCGTGAGTAGCTGGCTGCCAGTGTGAGCTGCCATGAGCCATGGTGAGCGGCTGTCCAATGGCCGGCAACCGATCTGCGTCAGCCAGGAAGAGCGTGATGATCACAATACCAACATGGGCCAGTGAAGCGACGTCCTCCACAACTAGGCTGAAGAACAAAAGGATAGCAACTTGTTGTTCCCCTTCCCCGATTCCCCAACGCTGTTCCCTCCCCCAATTCCCCAATAAAAATCTTTAAAAAAAAAAAAAAAAGGTTTCTGAATGACTACATGGTCTGACCCACCTCCCGGGAACTGGTTCTCATAGGCCTCCTCAACACAATCAGTGATCTGCCCCCACTGCAATCACATTCCCAGCGCTCACACTCCGACTGACACTCTCCAGTGTTACTCACTAAAGAACAATGTTCTCCAAAGCAGAACAGTGTGGTTTTCAAATGCACGGTCAATACATGTATGATGTCACTGAAGTGTCATACTATTGCTTTCATAAGACAAACATTAAGGAAGGTGTGTTACTTTTATGCATAGCAGAGACATGACTCTTTATGGTTGTTAATAATCATTTAAACAACATTTAAAATAAATTCCAAATGGGGAATAACTGTTAATAAGTACAAAACTTCTTTTGGGGCAATAAAAATGAAATTAGATAGTGGTAATGGTTGCACAATTCTGAATAATACTAAAAGCCACCAAACTGTACATTTGAAAAGAGTGAGTTTTATGGTATG
This sequence comes from Hipposideros armiger, assembly GCF_001890085.2. Classification (NCBI taxonomy): domain Eukaryota; kingdom Metazoa; phylum Chordata; class Mammalia; order Chiroptera; family Hipposideridae; genus Hipposideros; species Hipposideros armiger. The sequence goes on from NW_017731393.1 coordinate 2,307,054, forward strand.
TGAATTACATCTTAACAAAGCTATTATTTAAGAACCATAAACCCCTACACTTGGCACACAGGTCCTCGTAGTTGTGAATGGCAGACCTCAACGGTCCCACCCCCATCACTTTCCTGATTCCCTCCCCAAGCTTCAAGTACATCAAACGACACCTGATTCCTCAAAAAAGTCAAGCCCTCCCTATCCACAGGACCTACACATGTGGCTCCCTCTGCCTGGAGTCCTTTTCATTCGTCTGCCCTTCAAGACCTGCCTTAAGGATCACCTCTGGAGAGCAGTGCCTTCCATACCCAGTTTCAACCATCTCACCCAGCCCCTGAGCCAGCCTTCAGAGCACAGACATACCGCTATCACACAGCATTTATCGTACCAGACTAGGCATTTTATGGCCATGGAAAATAGTAAGTATCCAATAAATACTTAAGTCTAATACATATAAAGCTTTATTTTCAATGTACAAATGCCACTTAAGAGCAAATTTACTAAACTGCAGCCAAAAAAAATTTCTGATTAAGCAAATATGGCAAAAATCTTACAATTATTAAATTGACATATGTTGCTAGACATGACTTATTAATATTCTATTTTTTTCTATATGTTCAAATTTCCTATAAGCAAAAAAGCAAATTTACTAATGTTAAGAAAACTATATAAGTATAATAACCTGTAACAGAAAAATTAGTGTCCTTAAACCATCATAAATATAAGCAATACACTACTTTCTCACATAGTGAGTTCCTAAAACATGTACAGAAGTGGAACGTGTAAAAGCAAGACAATAGACATGTCTTAAGGGGAATTATGTTCCTGAAAAGCTAAAAACTAAACAACACTTAATTACATCTCATCTCACTTTTCCAGAGCATAATTCCAATTTCATAATATTTTTAAATTGGTTTTTCCTTCACAATTAACCAATGAATGTGTCTAGCAGGGGTAAAAGTTGCATGGTTTTAGAATGCCTAATTATCATTAGCTTTGTCTCAACTGCATTAAAGTTGGTTGAATCTACACTTCAAATCACTGGTATCAACGCTTTCACTTTGCCATTGCTGCTTGATCTTAATAAGGCAGCAAGTGTAGCTTTAAAACGTTTTTACCAAAATAAAACTCTTTCTTTAAAAATTATCCAAAAAAAAAAAATTATCCAGAAACTTAATGTGCAAAACTAACTAAAAAGCTTAGCTATTCTAATTCACACCCTGCTTTAGCAGGGGAAGGGGCCAGCATCCCCACCCCCAGAACCTCTCAGCTTCACTAACAATGCTGTGTGCAAAACTGGCAATGCCATGGAAACTGATCTGTTGCCAAGTAAGCAGAACACCGAGCAAGATTCAAAAAGATAGCTCATCAGCTGATATATAAAACTCTAACTCAGTTTAGGAGTATCAATAGGTGGCATATGAAAGCGCCAGATGTTCAAAAATCAGAAAGGCATCTAGTTGAAAATGATTAGGAAACAATAAAAATTCTATAAAAAGTGCTTCTAAAGGAATACACACATTCACACAAACACATACACACACACACACACACACACACACACACACACACTCATTTTACTACATCCCAGCAAGAGGGAGGTCCAAGACAGTCCAAGAATGAGATATTTCTAAATTATACTTTTCTCAGAAATACATTAATTAGAAGTAATAATTTTTAAATAATTTATTTTTTAAAGCATAATGAATTAAATAAAAAACTATCCTCCTTTGGAAAATTCTGGGCTAGAATCATCAGATTTCAATGAGTAGGGTAGATCTAACTGAGCACTTTTATCACAAATATTGAAAGAAATAGTGGTTATAGCAAAACATAAAATTTGGTATTCTAGTTTCTAAAAGCATTATTATTATACTTACAGTGTTTCTATGAACATAAACCCCAAATTTAAAAGTTTAAAAGCCCTAATAACTTCATGAAGAAACTAAATAGATCAGGGGTAAAAAAAACATATAAATACATATTGTATTCTAACAAAAAGAAATATAACCAATTCCTCTGCATTCCTTGTTTTTAAAAAATCTAGACTTTTGCTTCCATCCAAAGTGGAGTGACAGGAACCAGATTTACCCTATAGTGTCTCAAACAACTAAAAACCAGACAATATAAAAAGCAACAGTTTTGAAGACACTGGAAACCAAGTAACAAAGTCCAGTGGTCCCTGAGAAATGGAAAGCAAATGAAGTAATCCCTACAGCGGGCCCAGCTGACTGCCTGGAGAGAATTCCCAGCTGGCAGCATGGGCGGAGGAACCCAGGGAAAGTCAGGCAGGCAGCCCCCCTGAGTTGAGCAGATGAGCTGAGTCCAGTGAAGCTCAGGCAGCTTTGCAGGGCAGAATATCCGAAAAGAAAGAGCTGCATCAATGAGAACTCCAGAGACCTGCAAAGGGTCCCCCTTGAGTATTCAGCATAGTACTGATCAGAACACGACTGTGAAGAAAATACTTGAGATTTCTGGATAAAGAATCACCCAAAGAATAAAAGGAAACAATCCACAAGGCTCATCAAGAAGAGTGCCTGTTGCCAACAGTCAGAGTGGAAAACCTCAGAATTCATGGACGATTGAGTACTCAGGAAGATTTTGGTTCAGTAGTAGGAAATAATTAGCCCTAGACTAAATGCTGCTCTGATCCCACCCAACAAAGCTTAAAAGATCTGCAATTAAACAAACAAACAAACAAACAAACTACTTCTAAAGAACTTAACCATGTTCTAGAGCAGCGGTTCTCAACCTGTGGGTAGCAACCCCTTTGGGGGTCGAACGACTCTTTCACAGGGGTCGCCTAAGACCATGGGAAAACAAAGATATTTACATTACGATTCATAACAGTAGCAAAATTACAGTTAGAGAGTAGCAACAAAAATAATTTTATGGTTGGAGGTCACCACAACATGAGGAACTGTATTAAGGGGTCGCGACATTAGGAAGGTTGAGAACCGCTGTTCTAGAACAAGGGTCAGCAAACTTGAGACGGAAGAGCCGCCAGGGGTCAGCAAACTGTGGCTCGCGAGCCACAGGCTCTGAAGTAAAATTGAAAATGAAAATAAAACTATCATAGTTTCATTTATAAAATTTTAAAGGATGTTATTCACATAATGGTGATTATGTAAAAATATATTTATGGCTCTCGAATGATTTTTAAATTGTTGTGAGGAACAGGACTGGCTCTTCCAGGGGTCAGCAAACTTTTGAGACGAATGTACCCAAAGAGCTGAATGTGGCTCGCAAGCCGCAGTTTGCCGACCCCTGTTCTAGAACAAAGGTAAAGAATATTTATAGGAACACAAAAATATCCAGTATCCATCAACGTAAAATTCATAATATCTAGCATTAAAACAAAAATTACCAGACAAGCAAAGCAGCAGGAAAAGACAGCCCATAATAAGGAGAAAAATCAATCAATTGAAACCAACCCAGAAATGACACAGATGATAGAATTAGAACAATGGCATTAAAACAATTGTAACCGTACTTCGATGTGTTTAAGAAGTTAGAGGAAAGATTGAGTACGGTATGCTAAGCAGACATGAAATATTTTTTTTAAATGGGGGGGGCAAATCAAACTTCTAGACAAGGAACACATAATGTCTAAGATGAAAAATATACTGGATGGGATTAAGGGCAGATTAGACACTGCAAAGGAAAAGCTTAGTAAACTTTTTTTTTTTTTTTGCATTATGGGTTGTTGTTTTTTTTCTCACTGGGAAAGGAAGTGTCTACGTGGCCTGCGGAAACAGAAAAGGCGGAAATGAGCTAAGGTTCCGGCCAGAGGCGCAATGTCAAATCTGGGGCCACGCCCCTGACCACTTGCGCAACTCTTATAGAAAAAAAAGGCACAATGGGGGTGGTGGGGGTGATGAGGGTGGTGGGGGTGCGGGCATGTGGTGGTGGGGCCAGTGTGGATGTGTGCAGACGAACGAGCTCACGTGGCCTTGCGATTCGGGTGTGCGGGCGCCAGCCCTCGTGTCGCTGGAGGCGGTGGGTAAGCGCAGGCATGCGCCCCTAGCATCGGGGCTGGTGTGTGTCCCGGAGCGATGGTATACGTGCTTGCGTGCATGCGTGCTCTACACTAAACGTTCTCTACTTTTATGTTTGAAAATTGCTCTAATGAAAAGGAAAATAATTAAGCCACGGCGACCATCACAAATAAATTAGAAAAAAAAAGATTAGTAAACTTAAAAGCTACAGCAATAGAAATTATCCAAAATGAAACAAAAGACTGAACAGGGCATCAATAAATAATGGGGCTTCAAACGGCCTACAAGTGTACACTTTAAATATGTACACTTTATTTTATGTCAATTATACCTAAATAAGGCTGTTTTTAAAATCCTAGTCTTTCAAGACAAGGCTGATCATCCATACTGTTGATTTTTTTAAGTCCTACATTTATCTTCAGTATAATTTTTGGTTTAACTAGGTACTAAATAACAACCTCAAAAAACAAAACTCTATATTAAGCTTTCCATTTCCCAAGAAGCTTTCTACTTGCTTTCTCAAGAAGTCCTCTTTTGGATACCTTTAATAGTAACAATTTAACAAATATTCCACTAGAGGATTTCAATACACAGTTAATATTTATCAGCTGTCCAATATCACATTTCACCATGCACCTTGGTTAAAGAGGCAAAAAAATTATGAACTAATTATAAAAATTAAAAACAATGAAGCTTTCAATTCATCAGAACTTCTAGATCAGTGTTATCTAATAGAACTTTCTGGAATAATGGAAATGTTCTCTACTGTGCTCTCCAATATAGTAGACAGTAGCTACATGGGGCACTTGAAATGTGTGACAACTAAATTTTTTATTTTATTTAATTTTAATAAATTTAAAGTTACATAGCTAGTGACTATATTATTGGATAGCTCAGCTCAAGACAATTAAAAAGAAAACCTTGATTCAAAGTTTCAAGAATGATTAGAATTTTCAAAGTAATTTTTAAACATAGCTTATAAATACTCATTTTTAAATTAATTTTAAAAACCCATAAAATCATAAACAATTTTTTTCATTGTTTTTAAGACTTGGCTCAAAGGACCATTTCATCTAAAACGTCTTCCTGGTTTCTTCCCCACCCTCCCCCATAGGAAGGATTATGGTGACCCGACTACACCATATCTCATAGTACCCACCCTCTATGTACTGTCATCACAGTGTATTGTACGAGGGGCTGGGGGGAATGGGGAATGGGAAGTAACTACTTAAAGGGTATGAGATTTTCTTTTGGAGTGATAAAAACATTTTTAACTAGATGAAGTGATGTTTGCACAACACTGTGGATGTACTAAATGCCACTGAATTGTTCACTTTAAAATGGCTAATTTTATGTTATGTGAATTTCACCCTTGATTAAAACAAAATTTTAAGAATGTATATCTAATTTGGATGTTCTTCTCTAATTCATACAAAATCATAATAAGAAAGGCATAGAGAAAATAGGGGAAATCAGCTTTTAACTGCACCGTAAAAGCTCATTTCTCCTTGGGTTTCCATTTCTTAAATAACTGCACTTGGTGCTTTATTATCAAATGTCCATTACAAAATGTCTATTCAAGGTGAGTCAGTCAAGCCAAGCACATGTTCTCCTTAAATTCAGAAAACCACATTCAGTTACACCCAGTTAGCAGAAGATAAACCTGGTAACTTGAACCTCAAACAACTGTGCTATCCTCCTCTAGGAAAGCAGTCTATGACACCACAGCTCCTAGATGCTTCACGGAACTGAATGAGACCGGACTCGCTGCGTACTTACTCTCCTCTTCCATCTCTCCCTCATCTCCCTATATCCATGCCACCTTTGAAAGCGGACAAGCCCCATGTTCAGATGCCAGTAAAGGTAAAGCAGAACTGTAACCTTCAGTGGGAGGGTGCATGTGTGTGTGTAAAACAGTACAGAAATACCCTAAGTTCAGTGGATAGAAAGTCTAGCCAAGTCAAAATGTTTAATTAACCTTTTCAGACATAAGGCCACATCAGGTGGTGGGTCTGCCTTGGCCACTAGATAAAAGCACTGAAAAAGGATAACCACAGCTAAACTTCAGGGACTCACCTAAATGCCCTCAGTTTAAATACAAAGTAAGCCTTGAATTTCTGGGCAAAAAATAGTCCTCAGTTAAGTTAGTCCTTAGTTGAATTATACTATGATCAAATCAAACATGGCAAACCTCACATATGAATCAATCAGAATAAGGCTTGCAATGTTCTTTAAGTGTACTCTGGTCTTTGAAAAATAGAACAGAATTCACTAACACCACCAAAAAATACACTTTGGGTTTGTGGGGCGGGGTTAGTTTGGTGTGGGTTTTGGGTTGTTGTTTTTTTGCGTTCAGCTTTATATCCCACGTATCAGTGAAGTCATATGGTTCTCAAATTTTTCTGTCTGACTTATTTCAATTAGCATAA
>NW_017731393.1:2316282-2321581 GCF_001890085.2 Hipposideros armiger
CCCCAAATGACTTTTAACATTGCTTTTACAACAGCCCTGCTCTGGTCACCCTCAACCAGCTAACCTTCTAATCAGTCATCACCATGGAGGGAAAACTGTGTAGAATCCCATCTCAAACGCATTAACTCTCAAGGACAAGAACTTGAAAGTTTAAAGCAAAAAACTCAATAGTTCCAAATCTAGTTCATGTGTCCTGCCCCCACCTTCCCATCCAGGGATGGATTCGAGGTTTCTTTTGTACATCTAAAAGCTTGATCTGAACAAGTTTACCTATTCTCTCTGGACCTCAGTGTTCCTTTCTGCTATATAAATGTTTTGGACTAGTGCTCTCTCTTCCAGGAAACTGTTTACCAAAACTGCAGCAGGTACAGGTAACTTAAACGCAATCATCTTCAAATATCTGTGTATCGTTTGCATTCAAATCAGTGGCTTAACTATAATTCAATCTTACCTATGCAGGACAGCAGGCAATGCAGGGATGACGACTTGACAACTTAAGCTACATGAATGATAAGCATAGCAGAAAATGTTTACTTATTAGCACTATGTGCCAGGTACTGTGCTAGGCATTTTGTCTGTATTAGCTCAGTTAATTCCTTCCCTTGAGGAAGTTCTAGTATCTCTATGTTACAGATGAAGGCAAAAATGAAGTAATTTGCCCAGGGTCAACACACAGTTGGCAAAGGGCACTGCCGGGATCTGAACTCTGGTTTCACAATTGTCACAGCCCAAGTTCTCACAGTCTACTCTCTGTTGCTTCTGGAGGAAACATGACATTTAAAAGGTGTCTATAACTGACATAATCATAGCCTCTTAGTGATGAAAGGAACCTGACTCATGATTGAGGAACCTGAGGCTCCTTTCTATTACCTCTGAGTCACAGAGACAGGGCATTCAGTCTGCCGACAACCAGCTTAGTTTAGGTATTTCTGTACCACACTACTTAATGAAATTGATCACTCACAGGATTTATCATTACCCTGACCCTTCATTTGGGTGAACATTGCCTCAAAGTATGTTTAAATCACAAACCATTCACCATAACTTGTGAATTTTAGGATATCTATAAAATTGATTTTAACAACAAAACTAAAGCATAGAAAACAATGTGTTCAAAGAGGTACATTAGAACCACTAGTAAAAAGAAATGAAAAGCAGGTCAAGACATCCTGTTCAGTAAAATTATTCCACATTAAAGCACAACACATTTTATTAATAAAGTCAACTCTCAAGTGACAATCACAACTTTCCAATCTGATTAAATCGATTGGATTCGATGTTCCAAATATAGGCTGCATGCTTAAAGGCACAGTACCACAAAAATATCTGCCATTAACATTTCCTCTTCTGCAAGAGTCTTAATTTTACTATTAGTGAACCGTGATACTGAAAACCAACTCAGGACAAAAGATGACATAACAACACATGCTTCAGAAAACAAAGAACTAGAGTCAACCTTAAAATCCTGTCACTGCACTCCTCTAGCTAGATGACAACGAAGAGGCAGGCTACCAAACAAATGATCAAAGAAATACACAGGCTACAGATCCTGCCTTTGAATGCTATTGGGGACATTCACATTTTTGTACAAAAAACACAACTCATTTCAAAAGAAATTATGCTTTGCAAGTGTAGAAAATAACTAACCAGAGATAGGACAGAATAAGCAGCCCTCCCTTACTCTATTCCATGATTACCAAATTCTAACTGAAACCAGTAACAACTCAGCAGATGCTATGGCACTGAGAATGGAAAGACAGCCTGACATCACGTAAGAACAAAGCCTAAGTTAAAGGAATAGAACTGTATTCTGGAACTTTGTTTTTCAATCTAATTGATAAAACTTTTTCTATAGTTGTAAACAGAGATGGTATTCTAATTACCAAGTTATGCCATAGTCCACTGATACAGTCTAGATCTTCGTTAGAAAAACTGAATCAGCATTTCAGGACTACAGTTCTGTATCCACCTCATTCACTATGTGTGAAGGATGACAGAAATGACTCATCCTTGGACTATACAGGGAATATCAGGTGGTCCTAGTTTCAATCATTTGCTTTTAAAGCTAACTAGGGTCGAGTTGGGATACTGTGGATAAATAAAATGACTTAAAAAAAATTTTAAATCAACTTCTTCCACTCAAACATCTTTATGGGGGGAGGGTTGGCAAAAGGCTTTCTGATGAGTTTCACATTCATCTTTCTGTTCAAATTCTGGTAAAAATAAAGAAACAAAAGATGAAAGAAAGGCATTCAAAACTCAGGCAGGGAGAAAGAAAAGGCAGTAACATCACAACCTCAATCCATATAATTCCTGACTTGCACTCAGGGCAAGAAATTGTTTTAAGTCTAAGGACTTAAAAAGATTTCTTTTTACCATGCAATGAACATGGTGACCACTTCTATTCCAAAATGGAAGTATTATCTTCCCTTATATTTTAAGTTACATGAGAACACATCTTAAAAAAAAATCACTAGGAAACAGTAAAGTCCCACAATTTTCAGCCATATCTAGGAATGGGTCTCACTGCTCAGACTGGCCAAAGAGGGTCTGAAATTATTTCTTCTGTTAGATGACTTTCTAGATTAAAACAAACACAAAACAGGAAATCTGGAAATGTTAGTACAAAGACCAAATCAACTGGCTGTAAGACTATCCAGCAGAACATTTACAATATTTTACTTTTTGAAAGTCAGGTCTCTAACAAATTTATGCTTCCACCTATTCCATCAAAAATGCAAGGACAGGGCCGGCCGAGTGGTGCGATGGTTAAGAACTCGCTTGGGATGCCAGAGGGCCCCGGTTCGGATCCCACATATGAGGGCCAGTGACACTGCCCTCTACNGGGGAGGAAGGTGGGAATAACATGCAAAGGAGAGAAATTAGTTCCTGAACAATACTAACCAGTTAGTGGCACAGGGGAAATCAAGGGTTTTTAAAAATACTCTCCTGGATATTTTAATTTGTGTATCATTTCACACCTTATTCAAGACGTGGTTCTTAAATTCATTACACAGTCAAGTTCAATGTGCACCTGTAGAAAAATATATGGGGGAGGGTAGGAGACGGGATAGGAGATATTTAAATGTTGTACTCATACCTATCAAACTAGGTAGCCAACATACAGTGTCCTTTGTAACCTTCAGTCATACAATCATAAGAACATAAAAGACACTTAACTTTACCAGTAATTAGAAAACTGCCAATATAAACCACAAAAGGCGGCACTGAAACTTAATAAATCTAGCACCACAGTGAATGAAGCCTGGGTGAAGAACAGGAACTCATATGCCTTGCTAGTGGAAATGTACTTGTTTGGAAAGCATCAAAGCATAAAAATAATTGGTGCAAATTATTTATATTTACAACAAAAGGCTGACGACAACACATACTGTTTATCATACACAAGTATGCACTGAAGTGCAATGACATCATGGGATGCTAAGGGTTTGGAGCATGGGCCACTCAGACCTCCCTTGGGGGGGCGGGGGGGGGAGGGAGTGCTGAGAGAAGGGTAGTTATCTGACAGCCCCAGCAGCCCGTGGCACCTCTGGGATTCCCGGCAGCATGCAGACCAAGGCAGGGCCATGACTAAACACAGCGGGCTTCTACGGCAGGGCCATCCCTGCTCAGTGGACTCCTCCAACAACCTTTGCTCTGGCAGAGATGTTCTCCAAGCTGCACTGCAGTCTTACGCTCCTGGATCCATGTCAATCTTCCTTCTCTTTTCCTTCATAGGTGTCACACCTACAACCATTCTGAAGGCTTTGGCCATCTCACCTTTTCCTCTCTTTATCCTTCACAGGCATTTATACCTATGAATCTCACTTGGCATCTGTTTCTCAGAGGATGCAAATGAACTATTACAGGATAACATAAATCAACCTCAAATTAGTGAGGGAGGGAGTGGAGAGATTAGTGTTCAGCTGCACCTGAAGCAAATATGGACTGACATTAACAGTGTTTAAGCAGTGGTGGGCACAGAACTGTGTGTTAGTTTCTGTTCTATTTGAGTGTTTTAAAATAAATCTATCTTTACAATTCTACCCTACCTTATGGTAATTTGCAAAAACATTCAAATTATGTACAATAACTATCTAGTCACTTCAATTTTTGAAAAGTTTAACTCTTACTTTTGATTCTAAAATTATAAACACATATCACTGTTCCCAATTATTGTGCCCAGTAACAGACTCTGAAACCTCGAAAACAAAGTTGGAAGTCTGGCATCAGATGGCCTCAAGTCTACCTTGAGATACTTTTAATGACTAGGTATTGAAAGACAGACATATACAAGTCACTTTATCTCTACAGGCCTTACTTTCCTCATCTAGAACAGAGGAAAGCTGGATTAGATGGGCATTATAATTTTCTTTCTCATTGCTTTCAGGAAGAAAAATTCAGAAATTTCAAATTGTCTAGTGTGCAAATTTTACTGAGATCCACATCTTTAAAGAATTTGACTAATTTGGAAAAAAATAGGAGTTTTAGGGCTATTGGTAACATGTGATTTAAGTGACATTTTAATGTTATTTTAAAATATTTCTCTCAAACATTTCAACAAAACACTTTTTGCCACCTTACACCAACTTTAACATATTGCATTTAAAAAAATCAACAACAGAAACCATGAAACTCAACCAGAGGTTGAATATATGTATTAATAAAACTTCCAGAACGCAAAACAGAAAAAAATGTTATATTGTTATATTGATCATTTCTAGGATCACAAATACTTTCCACAATGGCTATTTAAAGCTGTAGGAATTAACAAGTCCAAATCATTGACTCAACATTCAATGCCCAATTCCTACCTTTTTCAGGCTGCTACAGAGTCCCGCTACCAGGGAGTCATTTCCAGTTCTCTGTTTTGAATATAAATACTAACTTATACTCCTTAGCAAAGATGACTGTTTTCCAGTAGAGTAAGGGGACAAATAGAAGCCTTATTTCTTTTAAATTATGCATGGAACCTCTGAAGAAAGGCTTAAACGAATGTGAGGGTTAAACTATGTATTAATTATAATAATCTATGTGGCAAAGAGGAAATTATAAAAAGTTTGATAAACTGGGGAATAAAGCAGTAACATGGGTAGAATTTTGATGTTTCATCTCCAAAGACTTTTTTAAACTAAATTGCCAAGGAAAATGAGTATGAGTAAGCCTAAATTTCTTTAGTACAAATGACTTTTTTTTTTTTTAAATTGGAGAATTGGGGGATGGGAACAGCGCTGGGGAATTGGGGGAAGGGGAACAGACAAGTTGCTGTCGTTTTGTTCTTCAGTCTAGTTGTGGAGGA
>NW_017731393.1:2326193-2330298 GCF_001890085.2 Hipposideros armiger
ACAGCTAAGATGGTGAACAACAGCTCAACCTGGAGCTGGGCTGCCATGAGTCGCCAGCAACGGTGTAGGCTGCAGTGAAGCTGCAGTGGACTGCCATGAGCTACCGGGAGTGGCCAGCAGCCAATGTGTACGGCCGGCAGCCGGGTGAGCTGCCATGAGCCACCATGAGCAATGGTCAATGGCCGGCAACCAACTGTAATAGCCAGGAAGAGCACAATGATCACAATACCAACATGGGCCAATGAAGCAACATCCTCCAAAATTAGACTGAAGAACAAAAGAACAACAACTTGTCTGTTCCCCTTCCTCGATTCCCCAACGCTGTTCCCCGCCACCAATTCCCCAATAAAATCTTTAAAAAGAAGAAAACTCTAAAGATTCCACCAAAAACTATTAGAACAGATAAATTCAGTAAAATAGCAGGATATGAAATTAACATTCAGAAATCAGTTACATTTTTATACACCAATAATGAACTATCAGAAAAAGAAATTAAAATAATCCCATTTACAACTGCATCAAAGAAAATAAAACACATAGGAATAAATTCAACGAAGGAGGTAAAAGACCTGTACTCAGAAAACTGTAAGACACTGAAGAAAAAAAACTGAAGATAAAAATAAATGGAAGCATATACCATGCTCATGGATAGAAACGATTAACATTAAAATGTCCATACTTCCCAAAGCAATCTATAGATTCAGTGTAATCCCTAGCAAAATACCAGTGACAAAGAACTAGGACAAATAATCTTAAAATTTATATGGAACCACAAAAGACCCCGAATACCCACAGCAATCTTGAGAAAGAACAAAGTTGGCAGTATCACACTACCTGATATCAAATTATACTACAAGTCTATAGAAATCAAAACAGCATGGTACTGACATAAAAACAGACACATAGCTCAATGGAACAGAATACAGCCCAGAAATAAACCCATGCCTATATGGTCATTTAATCTATGACAAAGGAAGCAAGAACATACAGTAGGGTAAAGACAGTCTCTTCAATAAATAGTGTTGGTAAAACTGGACAGATACATGCAATAAATGAAACTGGACCACCTTCTTACACCATATACAAGAATAAACTCAAAGTGGATTAAAGACTTAAATGTAAGACCCAAAATCATAAAACTCTTAGAAGAAAACATAGGCAGTAAATTCTGATATTGCTCTTAGTAATATTTTTTCCGCTATATCTCCTTGGGCAAAGGAAACAAAGGAAAAAATAAACAAATAGGACTACAGCAAACTAAAGTTTTTGCACAGCAAAGGAAACCACCAACAAAATGAAAAGGCAGCCTACCTACTGAATGGGAGAAGACTTTCACCAATGATACATCCAATAAGAGGTTAATATTCAAAATCTATTAAAAAAAAAAAAACTCACACAACTCAACACCAAAAAAACTAACAATCCAATTAAAAAATGGGCAGAGGATCTGAATAGACATTTCTCCAAAGAGGACACAGATGGCCAACAGACATGAAAAGCTGCTCAACGTCACTAATCATTAGAGAAATGCAAATTAAAACCACAATGAGATATCACCTCACACCTGTCAGAATGGCTATCAACAATAAACAAAAGTATTGGTGAGGGTGTAGAGAAAAGAGAACTCTTGTGCATTGTTGGTGAGATTGCAAATTGGTGCAGCCACTATGGAAAACATTTTGGAGGTTCCTCAAAAAATTAAAAATAGAACTACCTTATGACCCAGTGATACCACTTCGGGGTATTTATCCAAAGAAATCCAAAACACTAATTCAAAAAGATATATATGCATCCCTATGTTCACTACAGCACTATTTACAATAGCCAAGATATGGAAACACCCTAAGTGCTCATCAATAATACACAAATGAATAAAGATGTGGTAATGTATACAATGGAATATTACTCAGCCATAAAAAAGAATGAAATCTTACCATTTGCAACAACATGGATGGACCTAGAGGGTATTATGCTAAGTGAAAAGACAGAGAAAGACGAATACCATATGGTCTCACTTATATGTGGAAATCTAAAGAACAAAATAAACAAAACAGAAACAAATTCATAGATGCAGAGAACAAACTGATGGTTGCCAGAGGGGAGGGAGGTTGAGAAGCTGGGTGAAAAAGGTGAAGAGATTAAGAAGTACAAATTGGCAGTTACAAAATAAAAATAGTCATGGGGATGTAAAGTACAGCATAGAGAGTACAACATATAAAGTACAATATAGTCAATAATGTTGCAACAACTAGGTATAGTGCCAGGTGGGTACCAATTGTATAAATTATATAAATGTGTAACCACTATGCTGTATACCTGAAAGTAATATAATACTGAATGTCAACTGTAAATGAAAAAAAGTATTTTTTTAAAAATGCAAGGACAGCTCAAAATACGATCATTGCTGTTTCAAAGAGAACAACTCCAAAGACATCAGGCTCGTTACTAACCATGCAGAGCTAGACATCACTATTTAAAAGAATGCCAGAAATCTAATTCCTGTGGTTGCCATCAAATATGCTCTTTTCCTTAGTCACACCCAATGTATCTAAATAAAGCTTTCTAAACTAATATAACCAAAATGTTTCAAAAACTGACCAACTTACTAAAAGTAAGGTTTGTGCAAGTTGATTTTTAAAAATATGTGGGGGAAACTTAGTGACAAGCTTTATGTTCTGTGCATTAAAACAAAGATGGACTTGACCTACAAAATGAAGATAGGGTCAACTGTAACCAAAAAACAGTATGCTTCCCCTGGTGGCCAACCAAGGAATGGAGAAGGCATGTACAGGAGAGAAAAAACCTGGTCTCCTAGTCCTATCCTGTCACTTATAAATGAGAAGTGACTACCAAAAAAGGAAGACATGTGGGAAGGAGAAACTATCAAAAAGACTAAAATGAGTTTACAAGGAACATAAACGTGGGTATTAGACTACCTAAATTTAAGAGATGTAAATCCACAGACCAAAATTTAGAAGGCAAATATGGGAAAGGTCATTTATTTCCAGAGAGCCTAAAAGCTCACTCAGGGATCCCTGTGGTATTTTCACTTCAAAAAACACGTAGAGTTTAGTACCTCAGTTAACAGCTTAAGAAAAATCACCTTTTTCAAGGACTAGATCCGAGCAATTTTCTGCAGTCTTGTTTACAAAGAAAAGCATTTATGCATTTCTCAAATAAACTGGAGGTATAACCTACACAGAGAACCTCCAGCTCTAAAGCCCTCCAACTGGGAGGACTGTTAACTCCAGTTCTACAAGATTCTCTTTGGAATTTTATTTCGTGGGGGGGGGGGGGGGGGACCATGTCCTTTCAAACATTCCGTGTACCAGCAATCTTTAAAGACAGCCTCAGAGAGACGGGCTAGAATCTCATGCATTAAAATCTGACAAATTCCTTTGTCTGATTGGATTTTTTTTCTGGTACTACTTTAAATATGCTTTCACACAGAGTAGCAGCAAGGGAAGTAAATGTTCCATTCTAGGGTGTAGGGATTTCTTAGGGGGTGGAAATCATGTTAGGCTAAAGCTTCTGCAGGTTCTATTCTTTCATAACCCATTCCTTTAAAAAAAAAAGGGGGGGGGAGGACACACACATTTATCACAAATGGGTCCTAAAACTGCCGCAAGGCCAGACTCTCCCCCCGGCAGGCGCCCTCTGGGAAGCCACTTCTTCACGAGCTGATTTGGGGAGGTCGTCGTTCCAGTGGCCCTCGGGCTGGGAGAAGAGTCGGGGCGCTCGGAGTCCGCAGGCCGGAGGAGGAGGAGGAGGAGGAGGGAAAGGCCCTGGGGCAGCATTTGCTAGGGGGTGACCGGATTTGCGTTGCGAGCGCCCGGAGTCGGGCGCTCGCAAGATGCTAACTCTCCGGCACTGCCACCCTGACCCCTGGCCGAGGCGCAGCCCGTCCCGAGCGGGGACCGCCGGTGCCCTGGGCCAGGGGTGGCCGACCGGACGCCGCCTGCAGTGCCTGGGGGCACGGGGGGGCGGCTGGGCCTTCCCGGTGTTCAGAGGCGCGGGGTGCGTGTGTGTGTGTGTGTGTGTGTGTGTGTGTGTGTGTGTGTGTGTGTGTCCCTCCGCGTCGAGCCCTGCTGTTCTCCCCGCGGAC